>NC_084916.1:4602534-4761383 GCF_949316345.1 Pungitius pungitius
ATAACAATCAGGTAACACTACAACCAGCTGTCACAAGGTTCAGAGACAAGAAGACAATATAACAAGTACACTAAATCCTGTCAATTTGACTGAGCAGATTCCGATCTGTAATGGGATGATAGTTTCATTTTGTTTTAATGTTAGATTGTGTTTTGTGGGATCGACGGCATCATTTGAAGCCTTTCTAGTCCATTCTAGGGGTTCCTTAAGGTGGTTTGATCTTTTAAAGGTGGTCGTGTTAACAGAACACCTTCATTAGTCACACTCTTATGCAGTCTGTTTTCAAACGCTTCATTAAACTAAAAATAGAATCTCAGTGATTATACGTTCATCATTTCTATCAAGAGATAGAAGATCAGCCCAATGTCTTGTCCCCTGACATCTTGCATCTTTTACAGTGGTGGATAGTTCTGTACTAAAAGCCTCCGTGGGCTCCTCTCCAGGTGCCAGGGCTATACTTTTCCTATACGTTGGGTATGCTTTTATGCTGTTGACCCATGAACAGGAGGCCCGCCTCCACCGTCTGGATCCCCAGAATACATTTCTACTGTGTACCAAATTTCAGATAAAGAAAAAAGGGACACGCTGACGGCCATGTGTATCTCTATTTGGCAGTAATGTGCCGTCCGTGAAGACCTGCCCCAAAACAGAAAATAGTGGAGCCTTCATATTAGAAACTATAGGGTGAGCTTGGATGGACTTGGGATGCGAAGCAGCTTTTGGCTGCTGCATCTAGCAATTATCCACAAAGAATCAGAAGGAAAATAATATATGGAAACCACAGGGAGAATATAGAAAATCATAGAAAATCAAAAAAAAAAGATGCCTTTGATGGAATACAAAAAAACAAAAAGCGGATAGAGGTCAACAAGACTGAATTGGAGAGTATCAAAGCAAATGATGGAGCATTTAATGAAATAAGTACAGAGGCAGACTGTGTTATAACTGATTACTGGATGGAAGCTACTCCCCCTTCGTACACGCTGTACGTAGCGGTTCTTCTCACCAGGAAGCACTGTGGACAGACATTTGTTTTTAGACACAAACAGTCTGCTTCTGTTCCCCCCTGAGCTCTGAAAGTAGAAGCCACATGTCGTAAAAAGAACATCCCAAGAGACGTCTGTGGAATGTGTTTGTGCTCCACTTTGCATGTGCATGCATGTGCAGTTTTTATCCACTTAAAGCCATGGATTCATGCTCAGGGACTGTAATCACATGGAGTAAAGTGAACGATTGATTCCTCTGTGTGGGTGTGTGTGTGTGTGTGGGTGGGTGGGTGTGTAATCAGGTTCACTTTATGGATATTTGTCAAATAAAAATCAGTTTAAGTTATTTTTCAACATATTCCTATTCCATGTTCCTAGCCTAATTGGTAATGGAAGATTTCAGTGTCTCTATCTTAAAGGTATCTGTTGAACGTGGGCTGTCTTTTTCATTACTGAGCAGTCTAGGTATTGCACATAAAGTGTGCCGTGGTAGTGCTCAATCGACATGAAGATTTTACACAGACACCCACAATCTGAACATTGAACCTGAAAATAAGCCTGATGCGTCCCCGATGAGGCCGGTTCAGAACAGGTACCTGATTGAACTCAACGGGATTCTGTGCCCTGCCTCCATTTGCTCGACGTGCTGTACGTCTCTGTAGGTGACGTGACTCTGTCTACAACTAGTCCAATGGCGAGCTGGAGGAACCATAAAAGCACAGTGGGAACCAAACAATGATAAAGAGGCACAGTGATGCGCTTGTGGCTCAGGGGATACAGCGGCTCGTGCTTTAACTACAAGGTTGGCAATTGGATGTGTCAAAGAGTTTGTGAGCAAACACCACGTTATTGTAGCACCAGGTGCAAGCCTTCAGGGTCTGGGCTCACTGCGCATGTCTGGCCTGAACCTGACCTGGGTCTGACACCCCTGCTGTAAAGGACCAGCCAGCGTTCTGATGCTCATGTGGCCAACTGAAGGTCCGTCTCCTGAGGGCACCACCCGCCATGCAGAAGGAAAATATTGCTCATTTCTCTACTTATTCAAATAATAATATCATTTGTTTCATTATCATGGGCTGTGGACAGAGCAGATGAAACGGTGACTGTTGAGGTACCCGGTACAACAAGGGGCTAGCTGGTTAGCATGCTAATTTCAGTACAGCTACACAATACATTGACCTCTTCACATTCGGCTGCTAATGTTAAATCGTTTTTTTTTGTGCATATTTTAAATAAGAAATCTGGCGCAGATCCGACACAATGCACCTTTAAAGTTATGATTACATCTTGTTTAGTGCACTTTTAGTAGCCAATGTGTTTTGTCTCTAAGGACCACACCTTTAACCATAAGCAATCCGGCCTTAGCAACGGTACAATCCACATAAACGGCTGAGCATCCACATTATGGAACTGCCACAAATCCCAAAAGGGAAGGATTTGCACATATTGCCAGGCAAGCAGCACGACGTCATGGCCTCGGACAAACCAAGCGACCACTTCACCGAGAGGTGAGACTGCTAAAATGTTACGACGGCGGTAGAATAACCTGCCATCAAAATGCAGGTGCTGCACTTGTCTAATCCAGGAGAAAATTGGCGTAACAGGTCATTGTGAACCCTTCAATTACACCAATAGGCTTTAAAGTCAGACATGCTTGATTAATAAAGCCTTATAATTTGCTTGCCGGTGATTTCAGGGCTATAAGAACCCAGAGACCACAAGGTTCCCCTGAAGGGAAGCTCCATAAGATGTGGCCACCCACCAAATCCTTCATTTCCAACACTTCATCCAGTGCGACGGCGGCGGGAATCTTGACAGGTTGTAACGTCGAAGGGGGACTCGCATGCAGCTAATAGAGCCGCCTGGTGTGGTGAAACATCTGGGTCAACGCAAGCTTAGAGAGACTTCAGGGATTAGGACGACTCAAAAGTTAGCAAGTGCCTGTGGGCAGCTTTCTCTCAGCGAGCTATTTCCAAAAGGAGAAGCTTGTAATTACAATAAAGCGGCCATATTATACTGCCGACTTCCTTGGAAAGTCTGTATTTTACTGGGCAGGGCTGCAAACGCGCGCACACACACACACACACGCACCCTCCTAGCCACAACACCCCCCGGAATAGATCAGAGCGGGGGCTCGCTCGGGAGAAACGGGAGAAAGGGAGTGGACTGATGCTCTGTGGGGTCAGGATGTGCGATGAATAAACACTCGGCCTGCTGAAGCTGCTGGACGTGTGCGGACCGACGTAAAAAAATAAATCAAAAAAATGATTGAAAAAAAGAAAAAGGGAACTGGGAAAGAGAAAGGGTCAGTGATTTTCATTCTGGCCAGCGGACACACCCAGCCAACCACATACCTCCAAATAGGCAAGGACACGAGGAGGGAGGGGGCACAGCGAGGGTACACCTAAGTGGGCGTGTGTTTCTGTGTGGAGTGATCGCGCGAGTATGCAGGCCAACTGATGTATAACAGAGTGTGCGTCTGTGTGACAAAGATTACGCAGCATATTATGACAAAGTGGACTCGTCCTTTAATATTGCAACCCTGTAAAACAAAGAAAACACACCGCGTGGGTTTCCTTCTCTCTCATTCTGTATGTGCTTCATTAGAGGCTCTCAGCGCTGAGCAATTCGTTTCTTTTTTTGGAGTTTGAAGAACACTGTGACGTTAAAATAGCAGTAGGAGAACTCGAGGACTCTTTAGTTGAATTACTCACTGTTAGAAGGTAATTTGCCTGGATGGCGCATAATGCCTGGTCTAATAAAAGGTGTTTAGGAGGACTGACGATAAGCACGAACCACGATGGGAGAACATATTACACTGAGTCATGAAGTCAAATCACTGCAGCGTAATATAAGGAGCAGGTCACATTCATACGTATTCACTTAAAACATAAATTTACCACAATTAAACCGGATAAGTTCCCTACCAAACTGCTCCCAAAATAACCACGGGAACAGGAAATCCAGCTAAATAGTGCTGAGGACAAACCACATCTACCAAGATCCATCATGAAGCAGCCAAAGATGGAGGAGAGATAGGCCTCCACTGAAGGTCGGAGGAAACTGCTGCCTGGGGGTGGGGGGGGGGGGACGAGGACCGTGGAAAGATACACGCAAGAAAAATCAAAGGAGTGAATAGAGAGCTGGTGGGGGGGGGGGGGGGGCACACAGGCATGCAGAGGGTGAGATGGAATGAATGAGGGCCATTGATAACGAAGGAGTGAGAGGACCGAGGTGAAGGGAGGGAGAAAAAGAGAAACCGGGAGCAAAATAGTGGGAGGAGGCATCTAATGGTATTTACACAGGACATGCCAGTTTTTTCGGGGAGGGAAACAGTGGACGTATGAACAGAAGCATGGCGCACTGACCTACTGACTAAGCCCCAGGGTGGGACCTCAGCATCCTGTTCTTTCCACATATGAAGTCACCGAACAGCTGCAGCACACAGAGGGCCACGGTGGGGCTCCAGCACACTTCCCCTGAGGAGGTGCAAAGGTCACCTCGGTGTAAAGGTGGCACGGACACCAAAAACTCATCTGTGTGGGGAGCTTGTAGCCCGAGTTACGTGGACGACAGTTATGCGTCTTTTTCTCTCCCGGAGCGGGAGGCCAACAGCTCAGAGTTTGGGCCGGTTGAGATAATTCATGCCGACTGCGATACCTCGTGCAACCAGGGATCACAAAGATACGTATCAGACCACATGAGAAGCAACTGACGCCTCAACAGCATCAATGACCCCACGAAGGCGCTCCTCAACGGAACATTCTGAGGCGGTTCTGTGTTAACAAACGGACCACCGGGTTGGACTTGTGTCCAACGCACAAGCATCAACGAGTCAAAGCACCATGACCTGCTGGTGAGGAATCCTCCGCTGGTAAGGGTTTCATGGTCCAGTCATTGTCCCTTAAGAAGTCCCTAACTAGGCACAGTCATGAATGATTTCCTTGTTTAAACACCGATTCATGGCACTATTAAAATAATAGAACAGTCTTAAACGGTTCCTCAAACCAAAATCAGCGCGCAATGTGGAGGGCTCGGTTCACAGCTTAGTTCTCTGTAAGGGACAACTCCAACAATTAAAAACAATTTAGACAGAGAATCACACACGCCCTGCTGATAGGGGTGTGACACATGTATCTAATGACTAGGTGTTAAGGTACATTACCATTTAATGTACATCCCCATGCTCATGCTTCCATAGCATTGAACCATACATTTCATATATTAACACTCATTCCAAAGATTTTTTTTACAGCCCTTGAGAACAATGGATGAAGCAGACCCACACAACTTGGTCAGGTTGAACTCGTGCCCCATGACAAGCTGAGGTAGCCTGAGTAAAGTTGTCAGGAGAGCACATTTAGAAGGAGAAGGTTCTGACTGTGGGTCCGCTGTAAGGGATGAAAGAGGAGAAGAAGTATGTGAAGCATCAAAGGTATTCAGTCATGGTGAAGGGACGCAGGGCAGCAAAGCCACGCCCAAACCTGGACCAGTCAGCTGGATGCTGAGGGGTCCCAGAGGAGCTCATTGTGCCGTTAGACCCCTCGCTGCACCTGGACCAGATCACCATTCCAAAGGGGGGGGGGGTGGGGGGGGGGGGAAGGAATCGGAGCAACGACATGCTGAGGATTTAACACTGCAATCCATCTGTAGATGGTGATTTGGTTTAAACGAGGAATCCAATTTTATATATACACATATATATACATATCTATACACATACACAATTATAATCAGTTTTACATAATTGAAGACATATTTTCTGGGGATTAGTTTTAGGTGAGTTCAAACATATGCTTTTAACATTACTATAGCGTGTTTAAACAGACCTTTTTAGGCTTACAGTTGGAAGCCTTTGATTGAGAACAACAATCCTGAATCTAAATGAATGCCACTGAAGAACTTCGTAGTGTCTGCTCAGCGGTATATTACACGGCAGCATTATGTGTGTTCCAACATTGGATGAACTTCCACTAACTGTACGTCTACTTTGTTCTTCCCGATGTCGGCTGAGACACTTCTCCGACCCTCCTCAATGGGCCACTGGGACTCAGAAGAGTGGGCCATCCCTCAGCCAGAAGATGGGCGGTCCGACCCCCATGTCGACGTGCCCAGGAAAGACAGCAACTGCTCCCGAAGGCTGAGTCATCGCCTTGTGGACGTCACATGGTCCAGATGAGCAGGTGGCCCCATGCATGGTAGCCCCTTCCATCACTTATGGACTGGATGTCAATGAGTGGATGACATGTCGCTCCACGAAGCACTTACCATCCCATGAATACTTAAATGAGCCCGAACCCTTTGCGTTCACCGCCAGTGTCCTTGGCAGGACACCTGAATCGCTCCGCTAGCTGTGACTACAGTGTGTAAATGTTAGTGACTGAAGGGCAGGCGTCACTGTGTGAATGGGTGAATGATGACATGGCATGGCACGACAGTGATGAGGACTAGCCGAGAGACACACATAGTCCCTTTACGTTGTCCCATTGTTATCAGCTCATCAAAGCGAGTCGGAATAAAGGGGACTCGACGTGTTGACTTAAGTCTCTCCAGGCCGACTCCTCCTGGACAGGAACGCCCAGCTCCACTCTCAGAGCCTCCTCCGCCGGCCGAGGTGAATAAGGAATGCACCGGGGGAGAGGGAGGGAATGTACCACAGGGGTGTTGAGGAAGGGGGTGGGGAGGCAGCGGAGGCAACACAGAGGGGTTGAAACAGAGGGGTCTTTTGTGAGACAGGAAGCTGCTGAGACCAGGGCCCTCTCATGGGTACTGTAGAGGGGCAGAGAGAGGCCCGGGACGTGAGAAAGATGGGACGGAGGGGACGAAGACGAGGAGAGATCAGCAAGGACAGGACGACACCCGGGAGATGGTGCCAAGAGGCACGAGGGGCGGAACAAGTGCAGGAATAGGGTGTAAAAGGGCAAAATGGTGGCCTAAAAAGTCTTTCTAAAACTTGGGATGGGATTAAGCACAGGGCCCAAACAATAATAATGTAATCATAATAAAGCACACCCCACCACCAAAGCTGCTTTCCCCCCCTCTTAATGGTGCTGATGGAGCTAAAAGTTACGTGTGTAACGGTCATTGTATTTTTATAGGGCCTTTCTAGTCTAGTCACTATGTCACCATTCAGCCATTCACACCCACACAGATGGAAGTGGACTAATGCTCATTCACAAGCCAATGGGACAGCATTTGGAAACAAGTTGGGGTTCAGTATCTGGCCCAATTGGGCTTATGGACGGAGGGACAATGAGCCTCTGATCACATGGTGGTGGACCCGCTCTACCTCTGGAGATACAGCCGCTCCAAACTCGGTCATTCATGGATTTAACTGGAATTAACAAACACTCTCAGGAACAAGAGGTTAATTAAATACTGGAATGACTTAATGATATCAATGTACCAGAAGTAGGATGCAAAGATACAGGTATCCGATATGGACTCAAACAGCTGGAACTGGTATCAGTGAATGTGGGCCAGTCCATTCAGACAACACTTCAGTCTATATTTCAACCAATTTTCTGCTTTATTGAAAAAGGTTCTGACTTGAATTTAAACTTGTTAGTTCTAGTTTTTATCTTAGTTGTTAATATACTACACTGCTCTATTGGCATTTGCTGAAGAACACCAGAAGTGACCTGTGCTTTTCACAGATTCACGCTGAGCACCTCTGAGAGACGTGAAACACTGGACGCCCTGACGGGCCACGAGTTTGACATATGGGACCTAGAGAATGAAAGAATGGCCTCATGATTACCTGACCTCAACCCGATAGAACACATCGGGGACATAAGGTTTCAGTCCATCAGACTTTACTCACAGACGCAGACAGACAGATCAGGGAGGACATCCCACAAATCCTAAGTGTTCCTTTAATTTGTTCAGAGGAGTGTATTTATATTTATATAATTTGAATATGCTTAACACTGGCGGGTTCACTGAGGTCTCACCTGAGCGTGGTGAGTGCAATAAGAACGCCTACAAACAACAACGTCGAGGTCCTGGACCCCCACCTGCTTCAGGAGCTGTACACTGTGTGCGGATAAATACCCCAGAAATATATAATACAAGAGCGGACGCTGCACTCACTACAGAGGAGCTCAGAGGAGATGAAAGGGACGTTTGGTTGTCTCAGCATGGAAGTGGTCCCATCATATGAAGGTTTAGAAAATAGAAGACGAATTTGAGATGCAGCTCAGCACCATGGCAACGTTTTTCTAGCCAGTTGTGTGCTGGTCATATGTTCAAAGTTTAGAACTCCCTTTTGCCTCATAATGTTTTGTTTTTGCTGCTATATATTTTTCTCTGATCACATGAGAACTGATTTCTAAAAAAAACACTGTGTTCCTTAAAGATCTGGAGGAACCTCGTAAAAAGTCATTCATTATCAGTAACTTAATGTAACAAACAATTCCGTCAATCGTGACTTTAAACATACTATTGTTATCATACTAAAGGGCAGCAACAATCTGCTGCTTCCTTTTATTCTTCTGCAAGGTAAATATTCATCATGCTTATGACTTTTACGGTTAAGGGGAAAGTCCAAGTCCATCGTAACATGCCCTGCTGTGTCCTTCTGTGACATTTCCTTCAGCGCATCTCTCAGTCTCACTCATCCTCCACGTTCCTATGATTAGAGAGCTAGAACAGAATGATATACTTTAGTGGGACCCGCTGCTCCGTTTCACCCAGATTTAGCTGCTCTCTAAGTGCACCCTGGCTCACAGTCGGCCTGCGTGCACCGAAGCGCCAGCATATGATTACAGAAAGAACATGGGGACAGTGGCTGACCGGTAATTTGGCTTTCCCAAATGTTGTCACAGTCATTCCAGTCTCTTCCCGTCCACACAATGAAAAGACACATGTCCCGTATGACATGGCTGCATATGAAGCTGATGCTAAATCCCAGTAACACAAGCTGCCAGTCATTCATGGCACTTTGATTCAACAAGGGAGAAAAATAAACTAGAAAATGCATTTCCTGCTGAAAATGCATTGGAATGCAGGAAGCTGAAATTAATTTTTAAAAGTTGCTTAAAGTACAGAAATGAAAAAAGCTGAAATTAATTCTAAACATTGCTGAAATACTATAAAAAGTTGAAATACATTTGCTGAAAATACAGAAATTAGAAAAGCTGAAATGAATTTGAAAACACAGAAATAATAAAAGCTGAAATTAATTCAAACGTTGCTGAAAGAATAGAAATAGGAAAAACATTTTTTGTAGTAATATAAGGTTTAGTACTGGTTATAGTTGTAATTGTGGTACTAGTGGTACTAGCAGCAGTAGAAGAAGTAAGTACTAGTTTCACTAGTATTTGAAAGCAATTGTGGTGTACCTATTGTTGAGGTACAGATAATCATTCAGGCTTTTATTTAGAAATAATGGAATTGGGTGGGGGGATTTGGGAGACAGAATGTTTGTTATTCAAACCAAATGGACTTGGTAAAGAAAATTTGTACAGCGCTCTTCTAGTCTTCTGACCACTCAAAGCACCGTAACACTACAGAACCTACCATACACAGTGGCGCCTGCCCATCAGTAACTAACAATCACACACTGTAGTCACAGCTAAAGGAGCAATGCTGGGATTAAGTGTCTTGCCCAAGGACACATTGACATGCAGGTTAGCCGGGCCTGGGATCAGACCGCCAACCCTCTGATTGGAGGACGGGCGGGCTCGACACTCACCCACAATCGCCCTAAGCTAAGAAAACTAAAGTTATTAATTGATGGGCCTCATCAAACATTACAGTAAGAATTCCCTCCATGGGGGTTGAAATACTAGTTCTAGTAATATTAGGAGTAGTAAAAGTCATTAAGTAATAATACCAATTGAAATACTAGAAGTACTACTAGAAGTACTAGAAATATTAGTAGTGGTTGTAGTACTATTTGAAAGAGCCATAAGTATTCAACGAAAGAGCGTTATCCTAAGCTTCATGGCTAAATTAAAGATAATCATTGCAGCTTTTATTTTGAAATGATGGTATTGGGTGAATGGGTAGAGGGGTTGAGAGACAGAAAATATTAAATAATAGGCCTCATTAAACATTACAGTAAGAATTCCCTCCATGGGGGTTGAAATACTAGTAGTACTAGTAATATTAGTAGTAGTAAAAGTAATTTAGTAATAATACCAGTTGAAATACTAAAAGTACTACTAGAAGTACTAGAATTTTTAGTAGTGGTTTAAGTACTATTTGAAAGCGCAATAAGTATTCAACGAAACAGCTGTATCCTAAGCTTCTTGGTTAAATAAATTATTTTGAAATAATGGTATTGGGTGAGTGGGTGGAGGGGTTGAGAGACAGAATATATTAAATAATAGGCCTCATTAAACATTACAGTAAGAACTCCCTCCTTGGGGGTTGTTTTGAAATGATGAGAGAAGGTGGAGAGAAGGAGGTCATGTCAGGCTGCACTAATCAGCTAATAAGGATCAGCTGTGAGTCACAGAAAGAGCCCCAGCTCGTTGTCGCGGCAACGGAGCAGCTGCACTTAGCTCACAGACAGTTACTGAGAATACACACGTCAAACAAATGCTTCCTGGAGAAAAACTATTTGGGGTAGCCAAAAAATAATGACATTTTGAGAGACACAAGACTCTACCGAACGCATGAGTGCAGTTTTCACGTCTCTATGTGTTTTAAAACTGCTCAACTAGCAGTTTACAAAACATGTACCTTCTGTTGTTTTCTGACTTTGTCCGCACTGTAACTTCGAAAGGGACCCAAAAACTAATGAAACATAATTAGTGATTATGAAAAAAGTATGATAGATATCAACAAGCTGTTTTTTTATGAAATTGTGTCAACATTTTAAAGTTTAAATGGTGTCTATAGCTGAAAGATTGGAAAAGCTAAATAAGTTTAAATTTGAAGAGGTTTTGAGAGGATTTGAAAATTGAATCCATTGGAAACCATGTTAAAAAGGTTGATTTTAATTTATATTAATTCAATTGTAAGAGCTAGAAAGCTGAGGAGTCATAGCCCCCCTCCCCTGAAGGAGCTGAACATTTTAATATTTGAATGGTCTTAATAGCTGAAAGTGTGAAGGAGTTGAAACGTGCGGTGGAAGAAATAGAATAAGTAAAATAAAGATTCGAAGAACAACACTTGGAATGCATCAATGCATTCCAACAATTACCTCTTAATTGCATTAACTATTGGCAGTTAACAGGAGACAACTGCAAAGAAATGCAGCTTTGAAGTAGTGTGTTAAGGAGTTTCATTTTAGAACAGAAGATAACACCTGACAGCGTGCCCTCCATTTCGGTATTTGCTTCATGCTCAATGAAGCTCTGTCTTGCTTCTTCACACCTCGGGCTGGTGTGTGTGTGTGTGTGTGTGTGTGGCCACACACAGGATGCATCAAAGCGGCTCCCTTGATTGGTGCACAGTAATAACATTCAGTATGTGAAAACATACTTTCTTCAGGCAGGAACTGAGAGGGAATGTGACCCTGCGTATAAAAGGTGTCTTTCTGCAGCGCTCACCAGAGGGAGGGAGTTGGCCTAAGAAAACCAAGCCAGGGAGAGGACGAGTTACAGCCAGAAGGAGACTGGGGAGAGAGATTGAGAGGTTAACTGGGAGGATGGGGAGGGGGGGGGGCAGAGGAGGTGAGGCGATGTTGAGGAGGGAACATTAAGGCTGCAACAAAGAGGAAGAAGATGGATAATGGAAGGTGAAGGTGGAATATAGTTCAAAATGATAAACTATAATCAATGGGTTTGCTGTGAACTAAACGTCATGATTGCTTTCAGTGCTCGGCATTAAAATGAAAAAGACAACTTTAAGCTGAAGTAGTATCATTCAGGTGTGGAGCTCTTATTTGATGTGAATGTGATGCTGCCATGTGTCTCCATGGTCCTGAACAGACGGCTCATTGTGCACGCTCTCCCTGCTGGCTGCTGCCAGCCCCTGCACACCGGAGAGGAGACACACGTGACTGTAATAGTTTAATAAATCCTGCTCAGAACCCATTAGTGTGCATTTGATAGTTCATGTACAGCGTTAAATCCTTTCGCTCCAACTGCAGGACACAGGCTTTAAAAATACCATTTACCAAGCGTGGGGGAGGCTCTTTCCTTTGGGTCGTGGAATGGTGAACGGGGCTCTGGATGTCCCCGGTCAGAGGACAACACGGACACACTCACACCCACATTCCTGCCTGTGGCCGAGGGAACAGGAGCCAGCTCCGGGGCTCGGGGACATTTACCTACACACATGCTCCTGCTGCTTCCTGATTGGCCGAGGTGCGTTGGGGTAGGCGATGGAGCAGCAGGAGACCCGGGTTGCCGAGACTCGTGAGGAGGACGAGAGGTCAGTGCTCCCTCTAGAGGTGGAGAGCTGGGCCAGCGGTGGACCGGGGGCCCTGCGGTCCTGCTGGACTGAGGAGCTCACCACTGCCGCCCCAAGACGCCGTGGGGGTCCAGTTCAGGCCTTCAAACTCGGCACACAGAAGGGCGGTTTATGTGGAGCTTTGAGGAAATGAGCGCTCCGTGACTCTAAACCCAAGATGCACTTACATCTTGCAATGTCTGAAATTAAGTTTTTTTTTTTTTTAATAATCACTTTAAAACACTTCACGTACAGTATTAAAAACTTTACTCAGACAGGACACAACAAGGAGAAACAGGATGCAGAAATAATCACTGATAAAAGTACCTCTTCTCTTTTTTTCTTTCAATCCCTGAAGCACACAAAGTCGATGGGCTCCATGATGATGGAGAGGGATACAGACAGGACACAGAGTGGCAGAATCAATTGGGATTTTACACCTCATGAACATGTTTAATACTTTGTAAAAAACAAAAGAAGAACAGCGTCGTTGGTGAAGAGGGAGACGGGAAACAAAGACCAACAAACGGTGTGTGGGCTTTTCCAGGATGAAGAGTAAAGATTGTAGTTGGACCAGGGAAATAGTTTTTTCTCTTTTTCTTGTTCAGCAAATCAAAGTCCCTGCTCCTCTTTCATTCTCCATCGCTTCTCTCTCACAGCGTTTACTCAAAAAAAAAAAAAGAAACTATGAATGAACAGCTCTTTAAAGCGAGCGATCGGTTGACCTCCCCTCCAATTCATCCAATCCCACCAGATACTTCGTAAACTGGGCCTGTGGATTCTGCCGACATTTTGCGCTGTGTCTGAATTGGTGCCACAAATTCGGACTGTTTGGCGACGCGTGACTGGGACAAACGCACGGAGGAGCAGGGCTGCGTTTCCCCGTGTTGATGGAACCAAAGCAGCCACATCCGCCAGCATCCACTGGCCGCTGGGCGCTGGCTTCAAGGCGGGACGGGCTCTGTGTCGATAGGTGTCTCTACGCAATGGTTGATTAGTCAGTCACAGCCTGTATCCCATAGCAACCAACAAAAGAACGCTACTCATTTCAAAATGTAACAAAGATGGCAACAATAAATACTGCTGCGCGTTCGAGAGGTCACGGCGTGCGTCGGCCTCGAGTGCTCAGTCGCCAAACGTTTGTGGGCGGCGTGCTGCGACTCACGTCCGCAGAGAGCGACCCGTTGGCCCAATCGCTTCCTCGCGCCTCTCCAATGATCAGAAAAAAAAAAAGAGCTTTACATCCTTTTTCAAACAGTCCAGGATTCTTTTTCCAGGTCCGTCCTAAAGCTGAGCGTTTGTTGAGTTTAAGGTGAAGCACTGGAGGAGGCCAGCACCAAAGCTACAGGAGCTGCAAACATGTTCATGAAAGCTTCATGTGGCCACACACACACACACACACACACACACACACACACTACAATAAATGCTCAAAATGGCACCCACCAACCACCAGGCGGCGCTAAAACATCATCAACGTCTGTTTATCCTCCACTAAAGGACCTAAGCTCAGAGCACAGTGTCCATCATTGGCCATCAGTTGGAGGAATTGGAATTCTGAATATTCTCACTGACAATTCATGTCGACTTGTAACAGACTTCGCTAAAACACAACAACAATGTGCAACTGTTTACCACAATATGAATAAACAAGCTGCATATCCTTTTGTTTTGATTGGTGTACCAGTACCACACTGGTATTTCTTCTTCCCTCCAGCACTCGGCTGGTTGAGCTTAGACATTCAGCACAGGAAGCTCCACAGAAACGTCTTCTCTCTGAGGGACCTTCTCACATCAGGATGCTCTTCACTAGCCCCCACCAGGGCACACTTCTCTCCTCATGGAGAAAAAACAAAACTACAACACCACCAAAGTCTTAAGGTTAGACCACCGCACTGACACGTTAAACAAAACCACCTGTCTGACAGGCCATCTAACGGTCAGCCTCCGAGTCCGCATCACATGGGGGGAGGCCACGGCTCGTATCTGTGAGAAGTATTTGGACTATCTGCAGGGCAGGAAGCGCGTTGCTGGCTGTGGTCAAACAGCTGCTTTCGTTGCCTAAGTGCTCTCTGAAATACAAAAACAAACAGTGGCTGTGTCTGGAGGAGCACCAACACTGATCACACAGCGCCAGAATGCACCAGCACAGCTGGTTCCTCTCCCATCGGAGGGGACCAGGGGGATTCTACATCTTCAGCACACCTGTTGGATGTGGGGAATGGCTGACGGATTTGTCGGAGTACTTGCATAAGGTTTGCATTGATGTAAATGTGCAAGTCTTGAACTATATTTGTTATTTAGCACCTGGTAGAGGACAGCTGTGCCTCTTTCCCGTAGAATGACACTGCAGAATGTACGATTCTCATGGCTAGTAACTAAATACACCTCGGAACCGCCGAGCTCTTTTAAATACTAAATAAGCACGTCAGAAATCTCTGTGCATGCCAGTACTGCTCCCCTTTCAGCACGTCGACTAATTGAGAATCTGGATTTCTTTCTGTGCTACCTAAACTTGACTTTCCTCGTCAATGCTCAGATTCAGCCGCCCAAAATGTTCAATCACAGTAAAGGTCACAGTCAGCCAGCCAAAGGGTCACAGAGAGCGACAGGGAACATCGGCACAGGTCGGCGCGGTCCGGCCCCGGCTCCTTGATGACCTCACACAGGAGGCCCGTCCCAGTCTGAACCGACAGCCAAGACAAACATGCAGATGCACTTGTTGGAGCCACACGTTTCACATTGTCACATTGAGTGTGAACAGGCATCTGTTAGCAGGACTCCCTGACCGTCTACTGACCACAAGCATCGAGCCGATGCACCCGGAGTGCAGGTTCCCAGAGCTGCAGGTAGTAGGTGTAGGATTTACATTATTCAGCATTGTAATCATTGCGTTACCGTAACACCACCTGCAAGTGGCTCAATCCCTGGTTCCTGTCTGTCAAGCTGGACGCAGCCTGCTGAGGCCGCAGAGGAGCCAAATTTAATATTGATCGATGATAGAATCATTTTAGCGTTTTTTTGTTGCCCAAAGAAGAGTGCAAATAGGGGCTGGACATCCTGGTGGTCAGCCGCACAGGAAGTGGCCAGTCGTGTAGCGAATGATTGGACAACAACGCAATAATGACAATAGCTTCAAGGGCATCTAAGGTGTCTGAGAATCAATGGTCATTTCTAGGAAACATTTACACAGTTACAACAAAAGTGCATAAATGACCACCAGCAAAGGGAGGATTTTGAAGCGAAAGACAACTAAAATGTTCTTCTTGACTGAAACTTCCTGCTACCTGTAAGACTCTGAGCTGTTTAAAATGCCAACCAACTGTCACAAGAGGGTGAAATCAAAACTAGGTAAAATTCAAGTCATTCTTCTGTCTCACGAAGCCTGTTTGTGCGCATCAGGCTGGGAGGGACAACGTCCATCTGTTCAGCAAAGTGCTCCCACTCCCCGTTTCCTGGATTTCAATGCCTTGGGAAAAGCTCTCATTTCATGAGCACAGTTTCAGCATGATTACCCCCCCTAAAAAAAGCAGAAAATGTTTCAATGTCTCGGAGATTGGCTGAGTGGGTCTGCATGTCCACTCCAGGACTCCTTCTGACCAATAACATTTGAGTTCATTTGATGACGGACTAACGATGCAACCCAATTTGAAGCTAAAACCATTCATGAATAAGTAACCGGGGGTGATCGATATAATCCAGAGGTGCAGCTGGCAGTGAAACCAAGTCACCCAAGTTAAGAACTGATGTGAGATGTGAGTACTAAAAGCTAACTGGTGGTTAAGAGGTGACCTGTACATGTGTGAACAGGGGTTGTATTGTTTAAATCCCAACAAAACAAGTAGCGGAAAAGATGGTGTGTGTGTGTGAGTGTGAGTGTGTGTGTATGAGCGTACAGTTCATCCAGAGCCATATTATCCATGTGTTAGTTCTGTTGCGTGTCAATTCATGTGTGCAAGTTAAGATCTGCGAGTGCGCGTTATGATAATTAGCCAGTGACATGGAATACGTGTACGCGTGCTGGTACATTAAAACCAGCAGATGCTGCAGTTTAGAGGGCCAGCGAGCCAACGCCCCCCATCCTGGTGTGCATCGGATCCCGACTCGACCTCCTCTAGGTGAGCTGGTGGGGGGCCTCCAGCATCTCCATCAGGAAGGTGTCGATGGGCGTGTCGCCAATCAGTTTGAAGAAGAACAGGTGCTCCAGACACTTTAGACCAATGGAGCGCAGCGCCGGGAGCCGGAGGAGGAGCTTCGCAAACCTGGACGACGGAGACGAGAGAAATGATCACATGGACTAAACATTCAGGAGACGGCGTCTCGCTCTCTTGCAGCTGCTCTGTGCTGCGGTGCCAAGTTTAATGTGGCCTATCACGTAACCGTGGTGATTCGTCAGAGCGGACCCCGCCCTCCTTGTTTACAGCGCGTTCCAGCTCACCTGCCCAGCTGATCGGGGTATTTCTGTTTGCAGTAGGACTCCAGGGACGCGTACACCCTCTCTCTCAGCAGCTCCACCTCGCCGGGGCTGGACAGACCCTTGGCATCTTCACATGGAAACAAAGAACTTCTAGGTTATCTCTATACAGGAATGAAACACTTGTTTTTTTTATTTCTAAATTAGTTGAATATGCCAGACTTTCCAGACTCAATTGGTGTCCTTCACCAGTCTTTCATAGTGATTTTCTACCCGCCACGCGCCCACGTACCTGGGTTGAAGAGGATGATGGCTCGAAGGCAGCCAAGCTCCGTCTTGTCCATCTGCATGTCTCTCATCTTGCTTACCAGCTCTGTCAAAACCCTGCAGAGAGAAGAGGAGATGGGCGGAAGGGTGTCCCAGTTTGAGAAAATTCCAAATCAAAGAAGAGAAAGACAAGGGAGAGGGATAAGAGAGGAAGAAGACAAGGAAAAAGAAATAAAAACAAGAAGAAGAAAGGTGAGAACAGAGAGGGTTCCAGACTCCTTGATCACCTTTAATACACTGTGACTTCTTAGTGGACTAAACTAAATAGAGCTAGCTGCTGCTTCTGAAGAGGGAAGACAACAAAACCCAAACAATGCTGGAGCAACTGCTGCCACCTAATAGTGGTAAGTTCTATTTTTTTTTAATTCTGGGTTGAATTTAACTGTGCTTGCAAACGCTCAACAGTTATTATTATTATTGCTTTAAGATGGCCTGATTATTCAAATATACTACAGCTGGGGAGTACAAATGTGCAACTATTCCCACCACCTCAACCTATGTCTACAGGGAGAGGAAATGTCTCGTTTAATCTAACTGATGGGTTCAGAAGTGGCCCAGGGTATAAACAATACATCCTCAATCAAAGAATTGTGTCCACACACATGTGAGCTAAATTGAAAAGAACAAAGACCAGCCCACAGCAAGGAAGGGATAGGCCATTTGGATGCATTACTTTAAACTATAAAGAAGGGATGTCTCACACCCAAAATTAAGTCTCTGTTTTCTCTCATGCCTCTGGTTGAATGAAGAATGAAATAAAAGTCTTGATGAATCGGAGTAAACAGGGGCTGCGTTTAACAACAGTGAAACCATATCAACCATGTGCTTAGAAACTTCATCCAAGTGTCATTGATCCACTCGTATCGGACACATGGATCACTACTGAAGGTCTACTTTAAACCTCTGTGGATAAACAGGGGCTAGTAGTGAGATTCTTTGTTCAACATGGAGGCATGTGGGGAGAACAACGTTTGGATTTACAAATGTTCATTACATCTCTAAACGCCATACATTCTATTTTACACACTTCACAAATCTTGACACCTAAGAAAGTAAAAAGAAGCTGTTAATCAAGAGAATAGGCCTACTTACCAAGCAATGCAGTCATTTCTAATCAAATGAGTCCGATGTGAATGCAACAATATGTAGAATGTCACTTTGAACTGTGGTCAAACTTTAGCTGCTTTAATTAGTTGTTACAGGACATTGATGGAAGAGGAGAGGACTATGCAGACGTGAGTGATGGGGTGGAGGGCGGTTTTGGCTACTCTGTCATCGGTCACCGCCCGAGCTCAGCACAGAGCGCATTGATAAATGACGTTATTTTCTGCCCTTCAGAGTGATGTGTATGTCACTAATGGTGAACAACAGGCACTTCCCATCAGACAAGAGGGCCAAGCGCACCTTCAAAAAAGGTCCAGACGCTGTGAAAGAACAGTGTCCCGTCCTTCTAATAATGCCCACATGTTTCACTCTGCTCATTATGGTCTGGCAAGGCACAACAAGCATTTGGTTTGGGGAGGAAGATGAAAAGTATCTGGCAGGCAATTGGCTGAGGCTTTCATCAGACGAAGCCACGCACCAAATTATGGGGCTGATTTCTAATTCAAAATGCAGCGCTGCTCTCCGTCTCCATTATTATCATCTAAAGCAAACCACAAAAGCTCACTGACTACGCTCATTCTGTTTTATTCTGTAGGGAAACGTACGGCTGACTCCTGCAGAGCTTCAGCCTTTCAGCTACGGTTTCAAGAGGAGGGGTTTCAGAAAGGTGTTTGTGTAGAGGCGTAATTACCTGTCAAATATGGCCCCAACCTCGGCATTGTGCGCCCTGTGTATTCAATCACAATGTGTTATTACAATGTCATTACACAGTTACATTGTTATAACAAACTGACTTGTTCTCTGAGCCCTTTAGCTTTACAGACAGTCAGTGCTTACATATGATTTTACATTGAGACGATCTGTAGTGGTATTTACAAATGTTATAGATGATTGAATGCAAAGGTTCGTCCAAAGTCGGAGTCTGATTTATCGAACACCTGCTCCCAAACACTGATATTTCTCTACGTGTACCTCTAGTAAACATCTAATGACATCATGAACTGTATTCTTCCACAAGGCACCAACTCTATAGACATGGATTCAAATAAGCAGAAAAAGAGCTTATGATAACTCATGAGCCAAATGCATTACAGCAGAAAACCATTAGTACACAATAAAGCGGTGCCCCCCCCTTGATATATTGGGTTTATGATGGTACCTCCTAGCAGTGTTGGGAAAGTTCACATGCGCGGTGCGACACTGGTGGCTGGTGTTGCCAGATTGGGTGTTTTTTCCCCTACTTATTAAGGCGCGTTTACAGTGTGTTTTCTATAGAAATCTGGCAACCTATTTGAACGATGTTAAGCTGAAAGAACGCGCCGTTCACAGACACCGGAATGAACGAGTTCACAGTGACGTTCATCGGGCATTAATACAGTACGTTCAGTTCACGTTCGCCCAAAATATGAACGCGTTCATGAACTATCGCTCAATGAACGCGTTCAGGCACAACACTGCCTCCTAGTGTCCATTCATTTGGCTGTCCCTGTATCTGTCTATTTAATGGAAACCTTAGCGTGACACAGCCAATCTAAGTGTTTGGCCGTGGAAGGGGTCACATGGAGCAACAACCAACGTTTCCTGCTCAAGTCTCATTCTCATCCTTCACCCTTTAAGGAAACGAGTAAACAACAAACACCAACAAAGGAACCCTGAAATGGATGCGGAAGCAAGCTGAAAGAAAAGGTTGCAGCTGGAAGAGAGCAGTGCTGGGAGAACAGGAGCAGACAAACTGCAGTAACCTGACCGGATTGCTTGGAAAAATGAATCCTTTTAACAATAGAAGTACTGTGTAATTAACACCAAGTCATTGAGACTTGGAGTGACTTATGATAACATACTGAACAACGCCCCAATGGAAGCAATGATATTGTATGAAGGGCTGCACACGTAATCTACCAGTGGATGATGGACTATTAATTACACCCTTAATTAACTATCATGCTCTCAAACAAACTACTATCAAAGTTTAGTTAGCTCATCATTGGTTTCCCTTTGAAAGTAGCAATGAATGGCTGATGTAATCATGCAGAACGAGGGAGAGGCCTTCATGTTTCGTCTTCCGGAGGCTTTGGAATCACTGTTTTAAAAACTCAGACTAACAGGTGGTTTGATAGGAATGTTAGTGCTGACTGTATACCTGCAGCCATTATTAACAGGAAGTGAGGACTGGGCAATATTCCTTCATGTAAGTTCAGTCTTTTCTGGTAGCGAACTTCATTCACTTTCATTCATATTGCCCAGCCTAAAAACACACAAGGCTCAGTATTACTTTATAATATTACTTCTTGTACAATGTTGTGACTTTGGATCATTGTTTGGTCAGTAGAAAACAAGATGCAACCCAAGGATACATTCCTAAGGCCTCCACAACATTCTGCACAATAATGGGGGATACATCAATGTAATTACAGGTGTTTGGATGGTATAATAGTTAGCATTGTACCATTGGTGGTTTGTGTGCACTCATGCATGTCTCTGGGTAAGCATTAGTCACCAGCCTGACCCAGCATGCTGTTTCCCTACAAGCAGTACAAAAGGAGTCTCTCAGCCAATCACTGCCAGCGCAGAACAAAGCAGCTGTAGCCAACCAAAGATGAGTTGTCCTAAGTTATCTTACCCCAGACATTAACGCAGCTAAACAAATCATGTGTATAAGTACGACTTCTTTCTTTATTCTTAGGACTGAGGCTGTGGGTTTGCCAAGTAAAGTCGGGAGGGGACAGTTGATATTTCAGGCTAAAACTTGGTGGCCCTAATCCTGTGTAGAAGCGGCTCATTCCAATTAGAGTAGAAAGGTCTTTGATAAAGCATTTGCATTGTTTTGGTGGCATGTCCTCTCCAGTTGGCTCACCCTAACATCTGGGGAAATCCCTGGTGTTTTACATCTGTCAAAAAGACATGCTTTGCTCAAACGTGAACATGTGTGTTACCTGTCAAAGATGGCTCCAACGCCGGCACTGTGGGCGCTGTTCCTGTGGACATGCAGGCCGGTGGCCAGCAAGATCCCATCCTTCACAGAGATGGAGCGATGGGAAAAGGATGCGATCAGAAGTTCGTTCCAGCCTGTTGGGGAGGGAGAGTTTTATTGGTTCTGGTGAAATCAGCCAGTTGGAGTGCTTTGTATTACTTTACACCTGACATGAATGTAAATGTTCTCGGTCCTCATGGAGCAAATTAAAGCTCTCTCATCAGAGGGACTGTACTTCGCCCTTCAGGTGTTCCAAAACACTTTAAGACCACATGTCATCATTCACCCATTCATACAGCCATGATGACGGTGCGACCTGCCCAACAGGACCGACTAATCATTTATACCCTTTCAGACACACAGGAAGTGTCCTCCGTGAGCAAAGTGCCCCTCTGATTGAAGGACAATCTTTTCTGCACTGAGCCACAATCACCCTGCTGTCATTATTTTGTAACAATCAACCCTTAACTTAGAATCTACTGTACCAGCTGAGCCGGGACACTTTACCATCTTTATCATTTCCTTATCGCTTGCCAAAGATATCGTCAAGATATTTTTAAGATTCAGGACCCTATTTCTATTTGGAAAAGGGGGATGGGAAGTATGAAAAAAAAAAAGAACTCAGGACAATTTGGAATAGGTCTGGTGCTGTGGCAGAAGGAGGCGTCAGTGTGACTGAGGCAGACGTACCTGCGCGTAGCAGGATGACCTGGTCGTCCAGGGCCAACTCAGAGAAGTGCGGGATCCTCTTGGCCCACTCCACCAGGGTGAAGAGCTGCTTGTCAGCGGCCTGGCAGATGTTGGTGACCGGATCGTTGGGCTGAACAAAGCAGAATCAGAGACCTTGTGTCATTCATATTAACTGAATGTCATAATAATCCTAAACAAGACGACGATGTAGACAAGCTGCCAATCATCTCATGTGTTCAATGTTTGTATCAAAAGGAACCAGGTTGATTTGCTCCATCCAGACTACTCACAGAGCTGCCACCTGAACCTCCGTCTGCGTGGAGCTCCGTCTTCTGCTCCACCGCCACCTCCGCTTCCAGAATCTTCTCCACGGGCATCTCCTCGTTCACCACACTTGTTGACTCCACCTCGCCCTCTCGCTCCCTGTTCCTCTGGCGCTCCTCTTGGACAGCTGCAGGACGGGGTATGGGGGGAGAGGAGCACAGGAGAAAAACAATGAAGGACAAGAAACGGGGAGGACGAGAGAAAGTGGGAGAGCAGCAAAAAAAGGAGAAAATGGGCGTGGGAAGGATGTGAGAAAGGAGGACAAACGCAATGAAGAAGCAGAGAAGGTGCAAGAGCAAACCAAAAGGACATTTTACCGAAGCAAAGGGCTTGGGCAGGCAACCCGTGGCAGTGATCATAGGACATCATTGAGGACGAGAAACACGCAGCAAAAGAAGGAGAAGGGGAGAACAACGAGGAGAAACACAACAGAGCACGTGAGACAGTTGGAGATAAACAGACGATTCAAGATGAGAAAGTATTGGTGCAGGGAGAAGGTGGCATAAAACATGTAATGAAGTTAAACAGAAGAGGAAAATAAAAAAGTATTAACTAACGTGCCAAAATGTGAATAGAAAGGATAGAAACACAATGGTTGATAATTCCAGTCTCTCATTCTGTCTTTCATACTTCTTTCAGGCCACTTGGTGAGTCATGAAGGGATAAAATACGACATTCACAGAAGAAGTCAGTATTTACTCCCTAGTTATCATTATATTTCCTAAAAACAAATCCACTTATTTTAGGAGCTTACCCAGATCAAGAACAAGCAGGTTTCTCGTTTCAACAGATGAAATGTGGTCAGAGGTCGATTTTAAGCTTCAAGCTTTCAGCGGCTGTGATTTACTGGCTTGAAAAACGGAAATGTGGGCCTACTAACAAATGGACCAAAATATATAAAGGAATATCAATGTTATCTTTGCTGCTGTCTAGTAAAGAGGTTATTTGAAAAAACAAGGTAATAATAAGGAAATAGTTTTCTCTTTAAATGTTTGCTTTGATCAAACATTTTCAGGGGAAAATATTCCATCATAAGCTGCTCAGAGCTAATGTTCAGAAGGTAAACACGTCATAGCTTCCTCTCCCATATGGATGTTATGATGAAAACGTCTCCTTCAAACAATCGACTCATTTGAGTTTCTCTCCAAAAACTAAACGCAAGAATCCTCTGATCACCAAGTGTGAACAGTCCGACACATCAAAGCAGAGAGCTGCCCAACACAACCGAGAATGTTCCAATAGGTACGAATGCCGCTTTAGTTTGAATTACATTATGTGAGCTAATGTCATGCAATAGACTCTTGATGTTATCACCATCAAGCCGCCTTGCTCATTGTGTCCACAACAAGTCAAGGCCTGTGACGCAAAGCTGCCACTCTGAAAGCCAAAACATTCCGAAAAATATCTGTGTGAGAGTTTCCAAAAGCTTCTATTGTTCTTTTATAGATCTCAAGTATCTCAAAGATGGGAGTTAAAGCTTGGGTCAGGACTTAATAAACAACAGGAAGCTATGCAGTACAGTAGCATGAGCAGGAGTGAGCAGACTCCTTCCCTGGACCTATGAAGGTGCAAAACAGACATAGGCGAGTGATTGGAGGCTGGCCCTGGTCCACCTCTGGCTACACACTGTGGGACAACGTTTTACAGGAGCTGCTTCTCATCCATATGCAGTGTAATATCTCTGTGTGGTTGCTCACTCATGCAGACAGACACACACACCCCTCCCTCCCTCTTCTCCTTACATCTGTCGTTCATCTTGGCCACTACAGAAGGAGGGATGGGGGAGAGAGAACGAGAGGAAACAAAAAGAGGAAGAGAGGGGGAAAGGGGGTTAGTGTTTACAAGGCTTACCCACCCCCATCTCCCTCTCTACCACTGTGTGCTCGTTCTGTCCGTCTCCTTTTGTACAAATAGTGATGAACTCTCCTAGTTCAAATTCACACTTCTAGATTTACTACTATTCATAGTTTAGGTGTAATATCTTGTTTTAAAAGCCAGGGTTGGTAGTCTTCTTCAAAAACATGTTTATTGAAATTCTCTTGTCATCCTGACAGCAATCAGCAAATTCAATGATCTGACAGAAAAAGACCATGTGTGGCTGCTGCAGGGCTGTCCTGAGCAGGTCCATTCATTGACTCTACCTGCCCGTCCACCCGGTGCCTTCCTCAAGATGCCACTTTGGCCGCTACGAGTACCAAAAGTAGCCGTGTTTGTAGGATCACCTTAGTTGTGACAATGAGAGGCCTGAGGGGACGGGTGGTCAGTGATGACATCTTGGGTCCTGATTAGCATCACTGGACTGGGGGTTTGGTTGGGTACATTTGTTTAAATCTAGTTCACGCTTGCTGGTTTCTCACGATTCCCAACCCTAGCTTTAGGTTATGGGCGATGTGAAAGAGTTCGCTTTAGGATTTACAGAAAGGTCCTCCCACAAAAAGCAGCAGACTTAAATGTCCATTTCAACTGCATCAACTTAAAACTCCATGACTACAGTGATCATTAGGACCAGTGACCACACATCTCAACAACTTATCAAACACTGACTGATTCATCATCACGCTAAAAGAAAGAAGCACGGTACGGTGCTGTCCTTGTAACGTATATTATTATATAAAGCACTGTACACAGTGTAGGTAGCTCTCACCTACACTGACCTACCCAACAACAAAGTCACTTATATCATAGTGATATACTTAGAGATGAAGGATAGTAAACTCAGGCCATTTCTAGAAGGTGATATTTTGAAGGTGGATTTCAAACATACTGGAAGTGCAGTAAAAAAGGCAAAACTTTTGTAAATTAAGTTAAAAGTGTAGGTTATGCTTTTCATCTAACTATATTGGGGGACTGGACTTAAAGAAGAGCGTATGTTCTCTTGTTCTCCCTGAAGGAAATCAAACAACAAACAGACAACATTTGGGTTCTTCCGATGCAAGACATCATTAGCCCATTTACCTTTGACATAACATTACAGACTTGAAAATATCACTGCCAATTACAGCCATGTTCCTCTTTATAACTCAAGACTATTTGGCCAAATACACAAGTGAAGTGCCTTTTTAGAAAAGCGAAGTGTATATCAGTGAGTTGGGTTTATGCTTCAGAGACTAATGGACAGATTTGGGGGACAACACTATCTTGCTTTACTTTCCTCCTTGTTCTCTGGTCGGGCATGTTGGTACTGGCAGAAGACCGACTTCCTACTCTAATCTTTTCTTGAGTTTATATTTATAGTAGTACTACCATGTATTAATTTCAAGTAGAAGTAAACAGCTGGTAAATAAAGCGGGCCTTTTCTAAAGTTATTTTTTAAAGAGCAGAGTGAGTTAGAATAGTAATAAAACTATTTGGGGGCCTGGTTACCTTCTTTACCTGCGTGGATTATGTCTAACACTGAGTCACCATGGATATAATGGAGATAGAATCAAAAGCAAAAATAATCCCGAAATGTCAAAGTGAAACCATGATTTTAAAATACAAACGCAGGGACAGAGACCGTTAATCTTCTATTCAAAAGAGACTGCAGAGGTTACAGAGCACTGAAGGAGGAGTTTTCCGGTTTGGAGCAAAAGACGACCGCTGCTCCTTTAACACAACTGGAGGAGCTTTTGGAGAGGGAGATCTTTAATATGGTGTCAAACATTGAAATGTTTGGTTTGAACCCTCCAGCCAAAAGCCAACCCGGCAAAACTTCAGATTTTTGTTCAGATAACGTTTCACAGTGGGCTCTTTATTAGTGGCGTCCGTTTCACTCACCCAATATGCACAAGGTGAAGGAAACTATTCTGCTGCCGCTCCAGTGACACAGATACTAAACATCATCAGTGCGGGGTCTACAAGAGCAGGAGCATGATGCGTTGGCCCCATCCCCCTCAGCTACGGATTGAAATTCTTGAACCAGATTTGGACGACACACACAATACGAGGTTCTGATCCATCAGCTCAATCACAAGCCGTCGCAATGTTTTTAGAACTTTCTGACACAAACAAAAACTGTCTTTCAAATTAGTGTTGGTGTGACAATGTTTAGAGTGTGTTGGATGGTGAGGGGCAGAGAATCCAGCCATCCTCAGGGTGTGCTGACGGGCCCCTGCTTGCTCACCTTCTCTCTTCATGCCCATGGCCAGGCACTTCTGGTAGCGGCAGTACTGGCAGCGGTTCCGCTGTCTCTTGTCCACCATGCAGTCTTTATTGTCCCGACAGGTGTAGGTCAAGTCTTTGCGCACTGTGCGCTTGAAGAAGCCTTTACAGCCCTCACAGCTGTACACGCCGTAGTGCTTTCCTGGCGGGAGAAAAGAGCCAAAAGAAGTAAGACAAGAGGAATGAACATTTGTTGGAAATGGCAACGGATCAAATGTTTAAGGATCTCAAGGCCTCCTAAATTGTTTAGTTTAGTTCCAACTCTAAAGCTGCGTTCACACCAAAAGCAAAATGAATTTTCGCACTGCTTTACTCGTGCGAGTAGTTGTAGTATTTTGCCTCATTTGCGTCCCATTTTTTTTTTGCTTCACGCCGCCTTTCAGGCTGACCAGCAGCCGGTTTGATGACCTGTTGAGTCGGCTCTGTGCCCGCATCTCTTGGTTAGACACAAACTAACTAATAGGCGTTAAGTCTCAGCTGTGTCTTTACGCTGTGGCAGCAGCACGGCGGTGATGACGAGCGGAGCATCTCAACGCTGATTGGCTTTTGCAACAGCTTCGGGCAAAAAATAATTTAATAATTTAAGTAATAATTTATTATCGCTTTGCTCCTTTCGCTGTGTTTCGATGTTTAAAATTCGCCTCATCTGCGACCAGACATGGTGTGTGCATTGACTTTGCATGGAATCTACTCAAATAATGTGTTTCGCTTTTGGTGTGAACGCAGCATAAGGGAAGGTACAGAGAAAAGGTTCATTAAAGGTCGACGGTCACCGGAAGATCTGTCTCCGCAGATGGCACAAAGGCGCTTCTGGGAAAGCATGGGCCCAGGGCTGTGGGCCGACAGCTGCTTCAGGCCCAACGGAGGTTTCACGTCATCGGAGCTGCTCACAGCGTGAAGCCCCGACATGGACACTGTTGAGTTGATCTGAGAGAATGACAAAGGAGAAGATACAAGCGATGACATCCATGAGCTGTTTTCACTGAGGATTACTTCTGTAATAAGGTGAAGAAGACATAGAAATCATCAGAGCGGGTTGCCCTCGTTTTTACTACTTCTTTGCTTCTCCCTTTTTAGTCTTCAGAACAAAACACATGACAACTACCCTGTAAACATACTTATACAGATAAGTAGAGCTGGGCCAAACCCAGCGTAAAAAAGATCTGTACTTAGACCGCCCCATTGCAGAGACGAACAAAGGACAAATTATTGATTATAAATCTAGATATGCATTAACATTAAATATATACAAAGTTTGATTATTTGATATTTTTATCAGAAGTTGATACTTAGAAATGGTCAAAAATACTGAAGTGTTTTCAGGAAAGTCTTGCTTAGCATCTGTCCAGATGTTTATTTCTATTTCCGGCTGTGAAATGGCCATTAGGATTTAAATATATGCATGTAAAAGTGCTAATGCACATTTCTAGGTGTGGACAAATCTCAATTTGACCTTTGATAGAACAGTAAAGTGATGGCATGGAAAGGATGCTAAGCCTGAGGAACAACAACCCTCCCTTACCTGTGGGCTGCTGATGGGGCCATAGCCCACTGATGGCGTGCCAGGTAGGCAGGGCGAGCCAAGTGAAGAGCTGATGACAGAAAAGGGGGAGCCGATGCTACTAATGGGGCTGTTGACCCGAGAGGTGGTGATGGGAGGCAGGGAGGTCATGGAAGCTGCAGCTGAGGGACCCAGCGGAGGCGAGCGCTGCCCCGACGGAGGGGAGGAGGCAGACGAACTGTCTGGACTGTGGGAATCTGAGACAGTGGGAAGGAGAAAGGCAAAGGAATGTTTCATTAATAACAGAAATGCATTGCCAAAATGACTGAGCCTACCAGTAGGAGGTGATACAGTGTTCAATGTAATTTATTCTCATACTTAAATAGATTAAAACTGATAAATTAAATACGTTTGCAAATATATTGATCTTTTCTTTGTTAAATTACAAAAAATATTAAGTAGCCTGGACTGGCTACTGGAGGTTTTATTTTCACCAAGACAAACTGTTGGAATCCCAGCAATGCAGTAAAATGTGCTTCTCGTTGAACACTCCAGAGTGTGGTACCTCACAAAACGCCACTGCATGACTCAATGAAGGGAAACATGCTCGACACTCAGTATTTATCAGCTGTTACACAGCAACTGAGAAGAAAAAAGAGACTTCCTAGAAACGTTTTTTTAGCTTGGTGACTTGAATCTGGTGGACTTTTGATCTGTATTTGTTGTGCAAATAGTTTTATCTCTTTATTTTTGTTCATGCAGGGGTTCAAATTGTCTGGGCTTTCTTCTGCAGCTGGCTACGTGCTGCATCGTGGCCCCAAACACACTGCAAAGAACTCCACCAATCATATGATCACATTACTCACCTACTGCGGCTCACCGAAGACGGTGCTTGCACAACAATGTAAACACCGAACAGGTCAACAAACACAACGAATCCTGCTTTAAAATACGGAGATATTTTTCCCTAACATTTTTTATTTATTTAAGTCTCCTGTCAATGTCCGACAGTGGAACAGCTCCAACTCACAAATTTCAAAGCGTTTCAATACCGCTGTGTTTTCCACACCTTGCCTGTCGTAGGAATAGAGGTCCACAGAGTTATCAGCGTTCCACTGATACATTGCTCTCTTCTTTACCGTATGGGGTTTCGGATAAAAGGGAAACAGAGGAGCCAAATAGTAAACTCTATGGATTTTTCAGAGCACAGCAACCTTTGGGTAACAAATGTTACCAAGAACTTCATAATAATACAGCATCAAAATGCACTTAGCTTTAAACAAATAGAGAGATAGATTTTGGCAGTCTGACCCCGTCAAGAGTTTGTTCATGAGGTTTGCACACTGGAGCACAGGGCATGAGTCATCCAGCTGGAAGTCATGCGTTTTTAGAAAGCTTTCTATGTATACACAAGTGAGTCGTGAATGGCCTTAATCTAGTTTCACCAAAACCCATTTAATGAACGTGAACTTACAGTGATGAACTCGGGTACATTTTGTACAGATGTAGCTGGAATCAAAATTACATTTTGAAAGCATTCGTGAATTCATGCGTTTGCATAGCCGATGACATAACAGGTAAGCACGCCGACACTCTCTCACCTCGACTGTCTCCCATGATGGTGCTCAGGCAACCGGGGCTAGCCGACAGACACAAACCGAGCAAACTGCCGTATCAAACGGCTTGCTGTCAAACTCTAGACCGCGGACTGAGGCCCGGGCCCGAGTGGTTTTAGGAAACCAAAAACGGTTCTGAAACACAATAAACATTTGGTCATACAATTGAATATCAAAGCTAGAATCCCCCAGTCTACTGCATCGTTATGAGCTCTCTGTATGCTTGTGATTGCAAATATTGACACATAAATATTTGTGTCTTTCGTGCATTTTGGGCTTTTGATGTAACGTTAGCTAACGTTATCGTTCGGACAGGTCTTTGGAAACCAGTCAGCTGGTAAATCGATGCATGTGCAAATATATTGTATTCATTAATTAATACTTAACGATGATGTACAAAAAACGACTATGTTGACCTGTTTCAACGCAGTTCTCAATACGTCCAATTTCACCATGCCATTTAATTAGACAGTGCCCTGACGGATGGAAGCATAACCACTGCTTTAGCAAGCTAACGCGAGCCATTGCATAGCTCATAGACTAACTTAGCTAACGTTGCTAGCTGACCAGCAAGATGTCTGTGCCTACGGTAAAGCTAACGTTAACCTTAAAGTACCTGAGTACCTTGAGCTAGCTAACTTAACCCGCTTAAATAACAGTATACAAGTTATTATCGTATATATCGCCATCATATTTAAGACAATGAGTCTCCTAGCGGTACATTTAGTTTAACATGAAGCGTTGTCTGGTTTCAGTTGCCAAAACCCCAGCTCTATAACGTTAGCTAGCTATATTTAGCCACCTATGCTAGCTAGCATGCTAGTCCGCCCAAATGCAGCGGAAGAGAGCAACGCAGATACCAGTTTAGGACTGGCTGCTCCATTTGTGCCTATTTCTGCTAGATGCAACTTAGCCAACGTCACATGTTGTAAATATATACTAAGAAAAGAAAAGACCGTTTACTGACTGTTTAGCGGCGCAGCTTCTTCGCATGAAAAGATGTGGCAACTAGGCCCAGCGTGTGTGTGCTTCCCCCCCACTTTGCCTCGTAGTCAAACCTCCCTCCCCCTGCAAAGATGAAAACATGATGATGGCGGAGGACTTGGCATAAGGCTCTGTTACATTGGCTCAGAATCATTACAGTACAGTTAAGCCTTCTGCAGGGGTTGTGTTCGTGTTCCTGTTGCCTCTCACACATCAGCAGGACAGACGCATCTAGTGCATGGGGTCAAAAGGTCAAGACAAGTTCACTGAGTCATTTGCAGAAAGGGTTACTGGAGGGCACTGATGTTTGTGCTGCGATGGAAGATATGATTCTCTTCTTATCTTCTGTTGAATCAGTTATACAACTAGTTTAATCCAAAAGTCATACTATCAGTGCATTGGGTTAATACATTGGATATACAATGCATATAAAACGTATTCACCCCCTTGGATGTTTTCCCTTTTGTTTCTTTTATACATTAAATCATTGTCAATATAATTAGGCTTTTCTGACCATTTAGCAAAGAGAGATTGTTTAAATACTCAAAGTAAAAACAAATTTTTACAAACTAATATCTGCCAAGCTACTGAGAGAAAAGCACTCGGCGAGATCGCGACTCTTGCTCTCTGATGACATCAGGACTGCAGAGAGCCTCTACATCTTCCGTCGAAAACTCAAGACACACCTCTTTAGACTCTACCTTGACTAAAACACTAGCAAACCGTAGCACTAACAAATCGTAGCACTTAAATTGTACTTATAATGGCACTTTTCTATAACATGTTTTGAAACGGCTTATTTGACGAAATTGTACTTTCTTGTTACTTGTTCTTCTGAGTTTGTATCTCTATGTGGAAATGCACTTATTGTAAGTCGCTTTGGATAAAAGCGTCAGCTAAATGACATGTAATGTAATGTAATATAAACTGACTCAAAAATCAGCCTAATTCAACAGAAGTCCAGCCAGTTGATGCCAGCAGGGTCACAAACAGTGAAATGGAGATCACTTGAGTAATTGTACTATTAAAACCCCGTGTCTGTAATGTGCAGTCTTGTAGCAGCCTGCAGTACATCATAATCCAACGGAGAATTTGTGGCCGAACTTCTTCTCTGACCATGGATGTTGTAATGTCATGCCACCATAATAGTATATTATTGATTTTGGAGATGGTCAATTTTAAGGGATCACAATAAAAATCTAAAACACAAGGACATTTTTTGTTAGTTAGTTTTACCTCCCTGTGTTGTACGCACACTGCTGTGATCCTTTTATTTTGTCTTTGAGACAAGATATAAACGTCTGTGACTGTGTTCACTGTTTCTCGTTTCAAACATCACTAATACGCAAAAGAAAAGAAAAGAGTGTGAGCGTAAGCATTTTCATGATGGAGGTTGCTCATTCCTCCTTGTTGTGGTCGGAGCCCCCAGCAGATAGCTGCTGCTTTATCTCCCTCAAGTGGGCTTGAATGGCATTGCACAAAACACAAGCATCCCCATTTTAGGGGAATTACAATTTTATCCTGATCATTTTTCGTGTTTTTGAAATATTTAGCTTTATATTCTACAAGCTACTTTTCAAATAGATTTTGTGTACACTTTGCATTCATTTTATCACACAGAAAATTGTCATATTCACTTGTGTTTTTAGTCTGTCAGATTCTGTGTAATTCTCATAATGAGGGTTTTTTCTTTTACTTTATAATATCAATCCAGAATCAAAGCAATTGAGGTTACAAGGAAAAAATTACCTATCCTATCAATTAACATGTTTAACTCATCAACTCTTTTTTGTTCTTTAGCAAGAGATTAAAAAGTAAAAATTCATTTTTAACCCGATGTGGCAGAAACAACTCTATCCCGAAAGTCCCCAAGTTCATAATCAGCGGCAGAGGAACAAACAGACCAAGGCGCCAACGTTTTATTCAAAGTTTATTTACTCTACATTTGATTAATTCATTGCATCATTTTGACCTACAATATGACAATAAAACACACAGACACTTTGTATCTTCCCTGTGATGCTACTGAACTACATTAGATGTTTAGTTGTATTCAATCAAGTAGCCAGTTTAAAAGGAAACGGGTGAAATCCATCTCACCCGATCGATGTGTTGGTCTGTTCAGAGTCATCCTCCTGCTGTATTGTGTCATCATAGTTGAGCTCCTCCGTTTATTAAGAAAGGGACATAATTCCCCCACTACTCTCACACTCAGTGGTTCACTTCAAATCCAATGAGCTGGAATACCGAGACAAAAAATATGTCACTGTCCAAATATTTTAACCCGCACAGTGGGTGTGTGTGTGTGTGTGTGGGAGTGCTGCGTGGGGGGTTAGCCTCAGTGTGTGTTCACCAGTGATTAGCCTGGTCAGTGGGCCTGTTGTGCATTCACTCAGTCCATTAGCATATTAATGCAGCCTCGCTCTTGATCTCCCTCCTGCTCTCTCGCTCTCTCTCTCTCTCTCTCTCTTTCTCTCTCTCTCGCTCTCTTTCTTTCTCTTTCTCTATACATATTTCCCAGGATGAATTGCTGCTTCCTGCAGTTTCATCCTATAAATATTACCCATTTAGGGTCCTCGTGCTGTGAAGCAGCAGACTGCCACACACGTTTCAAGGAGCCTGCTCGTCTTTTCCCTCCAAAATGTCCTCTTGTCCCCCTCTCTCACATCTCTCTTTCTCTCTTTGTCAGATCCTTGCCTTCTGTTTCATCTCCCTCGCCGTCTCTCCCCCTCGCCCCTCATTCAAATCCGGCACTTTCTCTCATTTTCCCCTTTCTCTCTCCAAGTCTGACCTTCTGACCTTTGTCAAACACAGGAGGAAAAACGCACACCCATTTTCACAGAGGCAAACACAGAGCGGATAAGTACACACACACACACACGCGCACACACACACACACACACACACACACACACACACCCATTCACCCTTCTTTTCTGTCACTCTCACCCTTTCCATTGCAAGTTTAGCAAGCCGCTGTGTAGGCTTGGTGCTGAAGTGACTGTACTTCACGAGGCCTCTCTCAACCAACGGGACTGTCCATGGTTCTGTATGAGCCAATGACAGTTGGGTGTTTACTTCCTTCCTTTGCTGTGGAGTTACGTTGTTAACACATAAACGCTGTCTCCACCGTCCAATCGGCTGCTGTCCACCTGTTGCTGCTGATATTTACGTGTCCTCCAGCCTGCCTTGTGAATCAGCTCTGCTGGAGGACAATGTCCAACGCTCCTCAATACACACCCGAGGGGACCACAGGGTGAGACAGAAAGACTGTTTGTGGTTCCAATTAAAAGCTTTAGGCTCAAATATTTTACAGGCTCAACTTAAAACCGGAGAAGCTCACATTTACATAAACACACACTTTCCCTGATTCAACAGCTGCCTCGCTACGCCTCGCTCTGTTTGACTCCTCAGTGTCTCTTGCTCATCCCCCCCCCCCCTTTCACCGCTGTCCGTCCCTCGTTGATATTCAGAGGTCAGGGGCGTGATGTCCATCCACAACTCCTGGTTTCACAAAGGCAGACGCAAGAATTGCGTTTGGACAATCAGCCCCGGACCTCCGTCCGTCTCCTGCTCAGCGGCGCGTTTGCATACTCACGCTCACTCAAAGGCTCGCCAGCGCCGGGTCGCCAGCTGTCCATTCAAAGTTGCTGAAGTGAATTCAGCGTCCATTCCACTGGAGCCAGAGAGGGAACAGTGTGTCAATCCTGATCGGAGTTCAGCAGCACTCGACCTCACGTCAGCGCCTACGTGGGACAGAGAGGAAAGGACGGTCCGGTTGGAACAGAGGAATGAGCGGGAAGGCCCCGAGAGAGAATGAGGAGAAAAGAGAGAGGGAGAGGGAGAAAGCTCTAACTCATGCTTGTCCTCTTGTGTGGGTGACACCATGATAAACGAAGGGGTCACCACCCGGGGGCAGGCCCGTCCAAACTGTGACCCTGTACAAAGGAAGAAGTGGGTCCCCCAACGGTCACACGGATCAAAGGAGACAAAAGCCTGAGATGATAACTCAGCGCCGCAGTAGAGCACATTATCATCGGACTCATGAGGGGCAGCGGTAGTAAATTGAACTGAGTTGGAGGAGAGGAGCAAGACAACTGAAACAAAACGAAAATGAAAAAGGAGAGAGCTCTGACTCGCCCCAATCTGGTTTTCTGTATGGGACATTTTCTCTTTATCTGATTCTCACCGTGAGGTGTTTTCTCTTTCTGTGGGAGCCTGTCTTTATCCCAATGATGTGGTCTTTGGTGAGGCCTGGCCTATTCATGGGAACCCCATGTGCTGCGTGCCCACCATTGAGGTGCAGAGCAGCATGGCCACAAAGGATGGCAGCGTCTCACAGAGTCCTCTCCTTACAGTTAAAGTCTCTGCTCAGAACAAAGTTTACCCTCAAATCACAGCGCTAGAAGACCTGCGACACAATTTAAAAAGGGAAGAGGGAAAAGACTTTAAAAAGTACCTTATTGCTGAATGTGTTTATATTCACACAGCAAAAGTAAAAATATTTAACTAACCCCCTATGGAAGTAAATACTTTTCAGTCGTAAATGACTGAAAGACATGATGGCACAAACTTATTTAGTATTTGATCAAACTTTTTTTTCTGTTAAAAACTATTAAAAAGGCAGTGGACTGAACAGAGGCCAAAACTCATCTGGTTTACAATTCTATGTTGGTTCTGCTTCCACTGGACCCCTTTACAGAGATACTTGTACTCTTTAGAAATATGTATTAAATCCACCGCTGGTAATTTTACCTCAAAGCAAAAAAATGAAAATAGAGAAAGACAAGAAGCCCTGTGTTTGGACCCTTTGGGGCCAAAAATCTGGATCACAAATGACTTGCAAAAAGCTGTGGATAAGTCGCTGTGGGGAACAGAGGATTCATCCTTACATGTGTGATGGGCATCTTCGCCTCATCCTTCTCCATTGAGTCCGGGTCCGGTTTGCGTTGGTTGTCGGCGTGTGACCACACTACTGCTCCATCTTCCACTCTCCGCGCCTCTGCCTCCTCTGATGCTGCATCCTTCTCCCTCTTCTTCTTCTATCCTTTTTGTGCAGCCCCCCCCCTCTGCCTTTACATTCCCTTTGCCCTCTCTCTCTCTGTTTCCCCGCCCTCTCTCTCTCTCTTTCTCTGATTCCCTGTCTCTCTTCCTCTCCTCATTTCATGCAGCGCTGGGGTTACCTAAGAGACTGGGCCTCAATAGAGAAAATCTCCTTGGGTACAATGAACTGGGCGAGAAGCAGTGGGGAGGTGGAGAAAAGGGGGGTAGTGAAGGATAAGGGGGTTAGGGAGGAAGGGAGGGAGGGAGAGAAACTAGAGGGAATGGTGTGCACATGCACGCAAGGAAGGGATACGAAATTTGTGTGATTTGGCCTGAACGGACAAATGTCTTTCACCCCCCCCACCCACACCTCCCTTCACCTGCTCCCCAGCCCAGTTGGTTTAACTGAAATACATACAACCACACATTTCAACCGACCACCTCAAGGAGAGGTGCTCTGTTTACGTTGGGGTGAAAAGGAAAGTTCCTCTCCTTTGAGACGGGAGATCTCTGCCATGCATCCACGGTCGCCATTTTGTTTGTTTACTTGTTTGTTTGACGAGAGCCAGGGTGCGTCTCTTCATGTGCATGGAGCCCATTCAGCACCAGTAATTACACCGGCGCCTTTAATGCGTTCACAGTGTCTGTCCGAGATGGAGACCTTGTTCGCAGGGTTAGTCACTGATTAGCACCAAAACTGTTGCGGGTTCATTATTGAGCATCATTATGGGGCCATTCACTCCGCCGCCTGTCTCCAAGTCAGCAAACAGATCCCCCGCAGCTCAGCTTAGAGTTGTGACAACTCCGCCCCGGCCCGTCCTCTCATCGGAGGATGTGAGGGACAATGAAGGCAATAAAAGAAGGAGAGAGTTTGAGAGGGAAAGTTTGTTCCCCTACGCGCTGGTCCACGGACGCAGTGTGAAAGGGTGACTCCTGGGTTTCCTTGTATGCTTTTTACATTCTACTTGTTCTTACTCCCATTTCGGTGCCGGGCTGAGATATCTGCGTTAATGACTCTATTGGGCCCCGATATCCACAGGCCCCCGCTGAGGGGATTGCATCCAAAGGGGATTGTGCTGTTCGAATGTGGCCCGGCCGTCCTCTAAGAGGGGGTGGGGGTGCTGCATGTGCATGTGAGCGGGCGGGGGGGGGAGGAGGGGGGCTTAGGGCAGATTGTCCATGGGGCTCACCCCTCCGGGCGGGGCTGAATGAAGTTATTTCCAGGCCTCTGTCCATCTGTTACCGTGGCAGCAGCAGTGGCCAAGGTGTTGCCATGGCGAGGTGGACACAAAAAGGCGTGGCGTGGGAACGGGTCCAGAGGTCAGGAGTGAGGTTCAGGGGGTCAAGGGTCACAGCCAGCTGGACAGCACACAAGAGGAGGCCGGGTGAGAAAAGAAGGAGGGAAGGTTTGGTTTTCTTTCTCTTTTTTCCCCCTTTCTTCTCGGGAGGGAGACGTCCGAAGAGTGGACACCACTGGACATTAACATTGAACCGGGGCGGCAAGATGAAAAAGCAAAGGGGGGGGGGGGGGGGTTGTTGAGGGTGAAGAGGATTGAGGGGGGGGTCCATGGGGTTCACAGAACGGGGCCCCCACAATGTCCAGGCTCTGGGAGGCGATCTGCATTGGGCCTCGTACCCACTGGCGCTTAATTGCACACAGCATTTGACAGGCAATTGACTCTGTTCAACGCCCGCTGCAGTGTGACCATAGAGAGGGTGTGCACGGCTGCGTGTGGCCTGCACTTTAGTCCGATAAGTGATACCCGCAGGAAACAAAAGGCCATCCCACCACGGTTCATTCCAGTCATTTGGAGCTCAAACCGCAATAGTTCCAAATGTTGGTGATGATGGGAGAACACATTTTTGGAAATCTATTCACATCTTTGACCTAGACCTGCTGTTTGGGAGTTATGCTGCTGCTTCTTGCCACTGATTCCACTGCTGTTTACGCAGCTACGACACGCTGTAAAACCTGTTCAAAGACCTTATTATGAGGAGTGAATCCATGGTGGTGTGTAAAAGGACTTTTAGACAGTTGTCTTTGTCTTTTATGTTTTATTGCCCAAATTGGTTTATTTAACTTCAATTCAATTCATTTTATTTTGTATAGCCCAAAATCGCAAATTACAAATTTGCCTCAAAAGGCTTGAAGAATTGCCATTGATTAATTGATTCTAAATACACTTTAAGCATTCACACTTTGCTTGCACATATTGCTGGCCTCTCGTGGTCAGAATAACTGTTAAATGGAAATGCAAAAGGAAAAGGAAATAAAAGGCGAAATTCTTTTTTACACTAATCATTTCCTTAATTCATTTAAACTACATTAGAACAAGCTTATTTTCCAAATATTAATTGAAGTTTGGTAACTGATTGATGAAGTTGATTAAAAAATTCACAAACTTCAAGACATGACTTGACACATTTGGATCACTATTTAAAAGATTTCCATGATATATGAACTTCTGCCTCATACACATTTTCAGTTTGATTTGTTATTCATCTTTAAGAAGCTTTAATACTTAAAATAAGTGTTTTTCTCAGAGAAACAGCTCCTGGCAGTGTGTCTGTGTCAGTGTTTGCTTGTTGGACACAACATCAGCTTACAGTAGTGGACTACGGCTTTTACTGTGATCCACAAGGACTGAAGGAGCTGATCTGTTCTGCACTACCATTGTCAGGTTGAAAGGAAGAATACAGTTTGTGCTTCAGGCCACTGTTTACATGTACGTTTTGAAAATGTCCATTTGGTACCAGGGCATTTGTTGATGCCTTTAATGATTTGGCAAAATCTCAGAAAAATCCCATACTATAAAAGACAATTACTTTTCTTTTCTGCCGCTTAATACTGACAAAAACAGGTTGAAAAACGTACGTTTCAGGTCCATTTAATGGAAGGGTAAAACAATGTGAAAAGGCCTTCTGGTGTTTGTACAGATTTGTTGTAATAGTAGTAGAAGAAATACTTTTGAATTGACCTTGGAGTAAAATACCTACAAAATGCTAAATGATGATGCAATCCAGACATTAGACCACCATGGCAGCACAGTTGTCACATTTAAAAAAGAAAACAGTATAGAGTATTTATTCTTTGGAAGATACTGATATCTGTTTTTTTTTTTTTAAATGTAAATTTCAACAGTACACGAAATAACCTTCACATTGAACCATCAAATACTCAAACAAATACTTGGGGTGAAGCGCCATCACAGACCAAGGCAGCAGGAAAGATTGAAATGTCCAGCTGCCCCGTAGCAAACAGAGAAAGACGGCAAAACCTTAAGCCGCATCAGTGGATAACACATTATGACAACGTGGATAAGAAGTAGCTTACAATGCAATTACACACACACACACACACGGCGTAAACACGCAGGGCCCCCTCAGACTTTATAGTTGCTGGGATCCATACTCCTCCACAGCCCACAGTAATAGGATTAGGAGCAGCCTCGGAAGGACATGGCATGCCACGTCCAACGCTCCGTTTGACACCTTTTGTCCACAAGCCCTGAGACGCAGATCACAGCAATGGGACGAGGGACAAAGGCCTTTGAACATTGTGTTGTAACTACAAATATACCCCGATGGGAGAGCGCTGAGCCCTCGATCAATGGCACATTGAAAAACATTTGGACAACTCAATTCATTTTTCCAAATCTGCTCTTTTTCCTGTTTATTGGTGAAGGCAAAATCTCACATTTTACCCAGAGATTCCTTTGGAAAAGGATTAATGCTCTTTTGAATTCAATTGAATTCTGTGAGGATTTGGGTGGTTCTGCGGTACTGTCTTGTCTCTCCACCTCCCCTTCCCGTTTTCCCCTTGCAGGCACACCTGCATTCCATCACCAATCACACCACTATAAGGATCTGGCCCGCTCTACAGCCGGCGCCAGAGTATTCCGTCGTGCTCCGTGAGAGCGTGAATCTCCCTGTGCCCTTTCGCTCGGCTGTCTTCCTCGCCTCACCGCGGAACCTCCAGCCAGCCTGCACCCGGCCGCTTCAGCCTGCCAACTACATTTCCGACTAATAAACCTCCCTTTGTCACTACCTGCTCCTCCGTGTCTGCTTTGGGGTCCGAACACCACCACGGCCCTAACAGAATACTCTGGCCAAGAAGATGGACCCCGCAGACGCGGAGAAATTCCGACAGGCCCTCTCGTCCCAAGGAACCCGTGTGGGAATCCATGAGAAGGCTCTACACGAGGTGATGGAAACCCTCCAAACCCTCACCTCCAACGTGGCGCAGATCGGGGCCCGCATGGAACAGCTGACGACTCACCTCACCACGCTTGCAGTCCCAGCTCCCGCTCCGGCTCCGGATCCCGCTACAACACCTCCACCTGCTGCGTCCTCGGGCGCTCCCCCCATCCAGCCGCGGGAGCCATTCATCCCCACGCCCGCCAGGTTTTCGGGACAGTCAGGTTCCGGCAGAGAATTTATTTATCAGTGTAATCTTGTTTTCGATCAGCAGCCGTTCACCTACTCCACGGACAAGTCGCGGATCGCCTTTTGCATGAGTCTCCTGTCGGAGAAAGCCGCGGCTTGGGCTGTTGCCATCGCTCATAGCAGTTCTCCAGCGTGTTTTTCTTTTTCCTCCTTCACTGAGGAGTTCCTTAAGACTTTTGACCACCCGCTGCGCAGCAGGGAGGCCAGCAGCCGGCTCCTGTCTCTTCGCCAGGGGAATAACTCCGTGGCAGCGCACTCGGTAGACTTCCGTATCCTCGCTATAGAGAGCGGGTGGGACGAGAAAGCACTTCAGGGGGTTTTTATCAGGGGACTCAGAGATGAGGTGAGGGATGAATTAGCCGCTCGTGATGAGACCTCCTCGCTGGACGATCTTATTTCTTTATCAATACGCTTAGATAATCGCCTTCACGAGCGGCGCAGGGAGAGATCCGGGAGGCTTGGCCACGCCCCCCCCGTGACTCGGACAATGTACCCCGTTTCTCAGGGGTTTGCGCCCTCTCCGTTGCCTCAGCCAGGCTCCAGCAGGATTCTGCCGCGGATCGACCCTCCCCCCACAAACACGGAGGAACCCATGCAGCTGGGGAGGACGAGACTCACACCTAGAGAACGCCAACGGCGGCGGCTCAGCGGACTTTGTGTCTACTGCGGGCAGGACGGACACCTGCTGACACACTGCCCTTCTCTACCAAAAGGGGAGGCTCATCAACCACGGGAGGAGCGTTGGTGAGCCACTCAGCGGTTGTTTCTTCTCCTCCCCGCCTGATCCTCAAGGGTACTATATCTTGGGCTCAGGCCTCCCTGCCTATTTCTATTTTAGTTGACTCTGGGGCGGACGATAGTTTCATGGACTCTGATTTTGCTGCCCAGTCAGGAATCCCCTCTCAGCTCCTTCCCCACCCTAGGAAGGTGTTTGCTCTGGATGGTAGGATCCTCGCCCATGTCACTCACCGCACCATTTCCGTTTCTTTGCAACTTTCCGGTAACCACCATGAGGCTATGTCATTTTTTTTGATCCCTTCTCCAAATGCCCCAGTTGTGTTAGGTCTCCCCTGGTTAAAGCTGCATAATCCCCACATAGACTGGGCTACCGTCTCAGTCACTAATTGGAGTTTATTCTGTCACTCACACTGCTTACATTCTGCCATTCCCTCCACGTTAGCCACCACTCCATCTCCTCCTAAACCAGTGGATCTAAGTCCCGTTCCGTCTGTTTATCACCACCTCCGGGAGGTATTCAGTAAGGATAGAGCGCTATCCCTTCCACCCCACAGACCGTATGACTGCGGCATTGACTTGGTCCCTGGCTCCCCCTACCCATCCAGTAAACTGTACAACTTGTCCAAGCCTGAAAGAGAGGCCATGGAGAAATACATCACTGACTCTTTGGCCACTGGACTCATTCGCCCCTCCTCTTCTCCTTTGGGGGCAGGATTTTTTTTTGTGGAGAAGAAAGACAAGACTCTTCGCCCCTGCATCGATTTTAGGGGCCTTAATGACATTACTGTAAGGAACAAATACCCCCTCCCACTCATTGACTCCGCGTTTGGTCCCCTCCACGAAGCTACTATGTTTACCAAATTGGACCTTCGCAACGCATATCATTTGGTGAGGATAAAGGAGGGGGACGAGTGGAAGACAGGTTTTAACACTCCCCTGGGTCACTTTGAATATATGGTCATGCCTTTTGGCCTCACAAATGCCCCAGCGGTGTTCCAAACACTTATAAATGATGTGTTAAGAGACATGTTAAATCGTTTTGTGTTCGTTTATCTGGATGATATTTTGATTTTTTCCCGTGACCTCCAGGAGCATGTACAACATGTTAACATTGTCTTGAAGAGACTCCTGGAGAATAGACTGTATGTTAAGGCGGAGAAATGTGATTTTCATGTGGCTTCTGTTAGTTTTCTGGGGTTTATTGTGGAGAAGGGGCAGATCAAAGCCGACCCTGCCAAGGTTAAGGCAGTGGCCGAATGGCCCACTCCGACATCAAGAAAGCAACTTCAGAGATTTCTCGGGTTTGCCAATTTTTACCGCAGGTTTATCCGGGACTATAGCAGAGTTGCCACACCGCTCACCCAGCTGACGTCTGTTAAGATGCCGTTTATATGGTCACCGGCAGCTGAAGGGGCATTCGCCCGTCTCAAGTTTTTGTTCTCCTCTGCACCTGTGTTGATTCATCCTAACCCTGCTCTCCAGTTTGTTGTAGAGGTGGATGCCTCCGATTCTGGGGTAGGGGCTGTGCTCTCCCAACGCACAGTCTCTGACCAGAGGATGCACCCCTGCGCCTTCTTCTCCCGCCAGCTCTCCCCTGCAGAGAAGAACTATGACGTGGGTAATCGGGAGCTGCTGGCGGTGGTGCTGGCGCTACAGGAATGGAGACACTGGCTGGAAGGTTCCACTCACCCATTCTTAGTTTGGTCTGATCACAAGAACCTGTCTTACCTCCGTACTGCCCGCAGACTCAACTCACGCCAAGCTCGATGGGCGTTGTTCCTGGGGCGGTTCAACTTCACACTTACCTTCCGACCGGGGTCGAAGAACATTAAGCCGGACGCGCTGTCTCGCCAGTTTGCTGCTCCTGTGGAGGACACCTCCGGGAGCACCATTTTGCCATCCGCCTGTGTGGTGGGAGCAGCAGGATGGGACATCGAAGGTGTGGTCCAGGGGGCCCTGAGGGATCAGCCAGCTCCACCAGGATGTCCACCGAATCGGCTGTTTGTCCCCCAGGCGGTCAGGTCCCCAGTTCTTCAGTGGGGGCACTCTTCCCGGATCGCCTGCCATCCTGGTTGTCGTCGGACCCTGGGACTCCTTCAACAACGCTTTTGGTGGCCGTCCATGGCCGCTGATACAAGGGACTTCGTCGCAGCCTGTTCGGTCTGCGCCAGAAGCAAGGCTTCGCACCAGGCTCCTGCGGGGTTGCTGCGCCCCCTACCCATCCCGCACCGCCCTTGGTCGCACATCGCTGTGGATTTTGTCACTGGCCTTCCCCCCTCCGAGGGCAAGACAGTGGTCCTCACCATTGTGGACCGTTTTTCAAAGGCGGCTCATTTCATTTCTCTTGGGAAATTACCGTCCGCCCTCGAGACCGCCAATCTTCTGGTTATGCACGTGTTCCGCCTTCATGGAATTCCTGTTGACATTGTCTCTGACAGGGGTCCGCAGTTCGTCGCCAGGACTTGGAAGGCGTTCTGCCAGGCCTTGGGGGCATCTGCCAGCCTTTCTTCAGGGTACCACCCGCAGACAAATGGTCAGACGGAACGGGCTAACCAGGATCTGGGAGCAGCCCTACGCTGCGTTACGGGAAAACACCCGGCTTCCTGGTCCACACACCTTCCCTGGATTGAATATGCTCACAACTCCCTGATCTGCTCCGCCACAGGTATGTCCCCATTCATGGTTATTAATGGGTATCAGCCTCCGCTTTTCCCTTCTCAGGAGACTGACGTGGCAGTACCTTCGGTCAAGGAGCATCTTCAACGCGCTCGGCGGGTCTGGCGCGAGGCCCGGGCAGCGCTCATCCGGACCTCTGCCTGCAACCAACGGATCGCCGACCGTCATCGAACACCGGCCCCGGATTACCGGCCAGGGCAAAGGGTTTGGTTGTCTTCCCGGGATCTGCCTCTTCAGACAGAGTCCCGTAAATTGACCTCCAGATTCATTGGACCATATGAGATCGATCGGATCATTAATCCTTGCGCAGTAAGACTAAAGCTGCCCCCGTCCCTGAAGATTCATCCTACTTTCCACGTTTCCCTCCTCAAGCCAGTGTCCTCAAGTCCTCTGTGCCCTCCAGCAGAGCCCCCTCCTCCCACCCTGAACATTGACGACCACCCGGCTTACACGGTGAACAGGATTTTGGGCGTACGTCGGCGAGGCCGAGGGTTCCAATACCTGGTGGATTGGAAGGGATACGAGCCTGAGGAGAGACAATGGGTTTCCCGGTCTTTGATCCTCGATCCCTCCATCCTCAAAGACTTTTACGCCCGGTTTCCGGATAAACCGGGCAGGCCGCCAGGAGGCGTCCCTTGAGGGGGGGGTACTGTGAGGATTTGGGTGGTTCTGCGGTACTGTCTTGTCTCTCCACCTCCCCTTCCCGTTTTCCCCTTGCAGGCACACCTGCATTCCATCACCAATCACACCACTATAAGGATCTGGCCCGCTCTACAGCCGGCGCCAGAGTATTCCGTCGTGCTCCGTGAGAGCGTGAATCTCCCTGTGCCCTTTCGCTCGGCTGTCTTCCTCGCCTCACCGCGGAACCTCCAGCCAGCCTGCACCCGGCCGCTTCAGCCTGCCAACTACATTTCCGACTAATAAACCTCCCTTTGTCACTACCTGCTCCTCCGTGTCTGCTTTGGGGTCCGAACACCACCACGGCCCTAACAGAATACTCTGGCCAAGAAGATGGACCCCGCAGACGCGGAGAAATTCCGACAGGCCCTCTCGTCCCAAGGAACCCGTGTGGGAATCCATGAGAAGGCTCTACACGAGGTGATGGAAACCCTCCAAACCCTCACCTCCAACGTGGCGCAGATCGGGGCCCGCATGGAACAGCTGACGACTCACCTCACCACGCTTGCAGTCCCAGCTCCCGCTCCGGCTCCGGATCCCGCTACAACACCTCCACCTGCTGCGTCCTCGGGCGCTCCCCCCATCCAGCCGCGGGAGCCATTCATCCCCACGCCCGCCAGGTTTTCGGGACAGTCAGGTTCCGGCAGAGAATTTATTTATCAGTGTAATCTTGTTTTCGATCAGCAGCCGTTCACCTACTCCACGGACAAGTCGCGGATCGCCTTTTGCATGAGTCTCCTGTCGGAGAAAGCCGCGGCTTGGGCTGTTGCCATCGCTCATAGCAGTTCTCCAGCGTGTTTTTCTTTTTCCTCCTTCACTGAGGAGTTCCTTAAGACTTTTGACCACCCGCTGCGCAGCAGGGAGGCCAGCAGCCGGCTCCTGTCTCTTCGCCAGGGGAATAACTCCGTGGCAGCGCACTCGGTAGACTTCCGTATCCTCGCTATAGAGAGCGGGTGGGACGAGAAAGCACTTCAGGGGGTTTTTATCAGGGGACTCAGAGATGAGGTGAGGGATGAATTAGCCGCTCGTGATGAGACCTCCTCGCTGGACGATCTTATTTCTTTATCAATACGCTTAGATAATCGCCTTCACGAGCGGCGCAGGGAGAGATCCGGGAGGCTTGGCCACGCCCCCCCCGTGACTCGGACAATGTACCCCGTTTCTCAGGGGTTTGCGCCCTCTCCGTTGCCTCAGCCAGGCTCCAGCAGGATTCTGCCGCGGATCGACCCTCCCCCCACAAACACGGAGGAACCCATGCAGCTGGGGAGGACGAGACTCACACCTAGAGAACGCCAACGGCGGCGGCTCAGCGGACTTTGTGTCTACTGCGGGCAGGACGGACACCTGCTGACACACTGCCCTTCTCTACCAAAAGGGGAGGCTCATCAACCACGGGAGGAGCGTTGGTGAGCCACTCAGCGGTTGTTTCTTCTCCTCCCCGCCTGATCCTCAAGGGTACTATATCTTGGGCTCAGGCCTCCCTGCCTATTTCTATTTTAGTTGACTCTGGGGCGGACGATAGTTTCATGGACTCTGATTTTGCTGCCCAGTCAGGAATCCCCTCTCAGCTCCTTCCCCACCCTAGGAAGGTGTTTGCTCTGGATGGTAGGATCCTCGCCCATGTCACTCACCGCACCATTTCCGTTTCTTTGCAACTTTCCGGTAACCACCATGAGGCTATGTCATTTTTTTTGATCCCTTCTCCAAATGCCCCAGTTGTGTTAGGTCTCCCCTGGTTAAAGCTGCATAATCCCCACATAGACTGGGCTACCGTCTCAGTCACTAATTGGAGTTTATTCTGTCACTCACACTGCTTACATTCTGCCATTCCCTCCACGTTAGCCACCACTCCATCTCCTCCTAAACCAGTGGATCTAAGTCCCGTTCCGTCTGTTTATCACCACCTCCGGGAGGTATTCAGTAAGGATAGAGCGCTATCCCTTCCACCCCACAGACCGTATGACTGCGGCATTGACTTGGTCCCTGGCTCCCCCTACCCATCCAGTAAACTGTACAACTTGTCCAAGCCTGAAAGAGAGGCCATGGAGAAATACATCACTGACTCTTTGGCCACTGGACTCATTCGCCCCTCCTCTTCTCCTTTGGGGGCAGGATTTTTTTTTGTGGAGAAGAAAGACAAGTCTCTTCGCCCCTGCATCGATTTTAGGGGCCTTAATGACATTACTGTAAGGAACAAATACCCCCTCCCACTCATTGACTCCGCGTTTGGTCCCCTCCACGAAGCTACTATGTTTACCAAATTGGACCTTCGCAACGCATATCATTTGGTGAGGATAAAGGAGGGGGACGAGTGGAAGACAGGTTTTAACACTCCCCTGGGTCACTTTGAATATATGGTCATGCCTTTTGGCCTCACAAATGCCCCAGCGGTGTTCCAAACACTTATAAATGATGTGTTAAGAGACATGTTAAATCGTTTTGTGTTCGTTTATCTGGATGATATTTTGATTTTTTCCCGTGACCTCCAGGAGCATGTACAACATGTTAACATTGTCTTGAAGAGACTCCTGGAGAATAGACTGTATGTTAAGGCGGAGAAATGTGATTTTCATGTGGCTTCTGTTAGTTTTCTGGGGTTTATTGTGGAGAAGGGGCAGATCAAAGCCGACCCTGCCAAGGTTAAGGCAGTGGCCGAATGGCCCACTCCGACATCAAGAAAGCAACTTCAGAGATTTCTCGGGTTTGCCAATTTTTACCGCAGGTTTATCCGGGACTATAGCAGAGTTGCCACACCGCTCACCCAGCTGACGTCTGTTAAGATGCCGTTTATATGGTCACCGGCAGCTGAAGGGGCATTCGCCCGTCTCAAGTTTTTGTTCTCCTCTGCACCTGTGTTGATTCATCCTAACCCTGCTCTCCAGTTTGTTGTAGAGGTGGATGCCTCCGATTCTGGGGTAGGGGCTGTGCTCTCCCAACGCACAGTCTCTGACCAGAGGATGCACCCCTGCGCCTTCTTCTCCCGCCAGCTCTCCCCTGCAGAGAAGAACTATGACGTGGGTAATCGGGAGCTGCTGGCGGTGGTGCTGGCGCTACAGGAATGGAGACACTGGCTGGAAGGTTCCACTCACCCATTCTTAGTTTGGTCTGATCACAAGAACCTGTCTTACCTCCGTACTGCCCGCAGACTCAACTCACGCCAAGCTCGATGGGCGTTGTTCCTGGGGCGGTTCAACTTCACACTTACCTTCCGACCGGGGTCGAAGAACATTAAGCCGGACGCGCTGTCTCGCCAGTTTGCTGCTCCTGTGGAGGACACCTCCGGGAGCACCATTTTGCCATCCGCCTGTGTGGTGGGAGCAGCAGGATGGGACATCGAAGGTGTGGTCCAGGGGGCCCTGAGGGATCAGCCAGCTCCACCAGGATGTCCACCGAATCGGCTGTTTGTCCCCCAGGCGGTCAGGTCCCCAGTTCTTCAGTGGGGGCACTCTTCCCGGATCGCCTGCCATCCTGGTTGTCGTCGGACCCTGGGACTCCTTCAACAACGCTTTTGGTGGCCGTCCATGGCCGCTGATACAAGGGACTTCGTCGCAGCCTGTTCGGTCTGCGCCAGAAGCAAGGCTTCGCACCAGGCTCCTGCGGGGTTGCTGCGCCCCCTACCCATCCCGCACCGCCCTTGGTCGCACATCGCTGTGGATTTTGTCACTGGCCTTCCCCCCTCCGAGGGCAAGACAGTGGTCCTCACCATTGTGGACCGTTTTTCAAAGGCGGCTCATTTCATTTCTCTTGGGAAATTACCGTCCGCCCTCGAGACCGCCAATCTTCTGGTTATGCACGTGTTCCGCCTTCATGGAATTCCTGTTGACATTGTCTCTGACAGGGGTCCGCAGTTCGTCGCCAGGACTTGGAAGGCGTTCTGCCAGGCCTTGGGGGCATCTGCCAGCCTTTCTTCAGGGTACCACCCGCAGACAAATGGTCAGACGGAACGGGCTAACCAGGATCTGGGAGCAGCCCTACGCTGCGTTACGGGAAAACACCCGGCTTCCTGGTCCACACACCTTCCCTGGATTGAATATGCTCACAACTCCCTGATCTGCTCCGCCACAGGTATGTCCCCATTCATGGTTATTAATGGGTATCAGCCTCCGCTTTTCCCTTCTCAGGAGACTGACGTGGCAGTACCTTCGGTCAAGGAGCATCTTCAACGCGCTCGGCGGGTCTGGCGCGAGGCCCGGGCAGCGCTCATCCGGACCTCTGCCTGCAACCAACGGATCGCCGACCGTCATCGAACACCGGCCCCGGATTACCGGCCAGGGCAAAGGGTTTGGTTGTCTTCCCGGGATCTGCCTCTTCAGACAGAGTCCCGTAAATTGACCTCCAGATTCATTGGACCATATGAGATCGATCGGATCATTAATCCTTGCGCAGTAAGACTAAAGCTGCCCCCGTCCCTGAAGATTCATCCTACTTTCCACGTTTCCCTCCTCAAGCCAGTGTCCTCAAGTCCTCTGTGCCCTCCAGCAGAGCCCCCTCCTCCCACCCTGAACATTGACGACCACCCGGCTTACACGGTGAACAGGATTTTGGGCGTACGTCGGCGAGGCCGAGGGTTCCAATACCTGGTGGATTGGAAGGGATACGAGCCTGAGGAGAGACAATGGGTTTCCCGGTCTTTGATCCTCGATCCCTCCATCCTCAAAGACTTTTACGCCCGGTTTCCGGATAAACCGGGCAGGCCGCCAGGAGGCGTCCCTTGAGGGGGGGGTACTGTGAGGATTTGGGTGGTTCTGCGGTACTGTCTTGTCTCTCCACCTCCCCTTCCCGTTTTCCCCTTGCAGGCACACCTGCATTCCATCACCAATCACACCACTATAAGGATCTGGCCCGCTCTACAGCCGGCGCCAGAGTATTCCGTCGTGCTCCGTGAGAGCGTGAATCTCCCTGTGCCCTTTCGCTCGGCTGTCTTCCTCGCCTCACCGCGGAACCTCCAGCCAGCCTGCACCCGGCCGCTTCAGCCTGCCAACTACATTTCCGACTAATAAACCTCCCTTTGTCACTACCTGCTCCTCCGTGTCTGCTTTGGGGTCCGAACACCACCACGGCCCTAACAGAATTCTCAACGATCCTTTGGATAGGAAATGGACATCCAGGCCCTAAGAAACTTCTCACAGTTCAAAGGTTATATCCAAATGCAACATTTTTACTGAACAATTACCTCATTGAAGTTGTGAGAGCATCACATGCATTTAACCCGTCAGATGATTGGAAAATATGAGTAGTATCTTGGTTATTAGTGGTTTGGAGTCACTTGCTCAGCACATCAAACAGTTACATAATACACACCTTTGTGACGTGAAACATTTGGCTTTTACCCTCTTCACGTAAAGTTTTACTTTAAATTCTTACCGGCACGTCCCAGGGCAACGAGATGAAACAACATACATCATCTCTGCTTTATTTAGGGAACAAAAGCCCCATGATTGCTTTCTTTCGTTTCTGTTAAATTGACATTCGGGGGGGCTCCGCTGCGGCCGCTCGTCCTCGGTTTGAGCGATTATTGACATTCCCGACGATCTCCTCGCATCCCGTGCCGAGCACACAGAGATTCTCTGTCCTCTCCCCTCCCAGTGCACTCTGGGAGAGCGACCAAAAGCAGTTTTTACGGCCGAGAGCCGCTGATGCTCACTTCCTGCCAAGAATCTGGGACGGGGTTCAAAGTGAATAGCGGCACACATGCTAACGCGCGCAGTGAGGGACACGCAGCGACGTGTCGGGGGATCCGGATTGGAGTCGTTCATACTATCAGACTTCAGCAGTCGGCCTTCTTTTTTTTTTATATGTGTGAATGTTCAGCCAAAAGTTCACACCTGTTCTCTGGACGCTGTCAAAGGGCATTCTGGGAAGAAGATGTAGAGATGAATAAAAGAGTCAACTACAGCACGCCATCACTATAACGGCCTCCGTTAATGGAACTCATCCACATGAAGACGTCCTTCTCTGCTGTCAAACGCGGGGGCGGATGAGAAGATGTGTCGGGTGCACACGGGGCTTGAAGTGTTGTAGCAGCAGAAGGTTCCATTAGCTTCACTACAGGTAGCAGGAAGACTTTGAATAATGAGGCACCTTTGTTGCAACTGCTGTAGGAATCTCTGAGTGACAACAACAGGCTCCGCCCACAAGGGCGGGGCATCTGAAACCTCAATACAGCCTCATTCCAACGTCAAATGCCGACGCCAAGTAGTAAACTCATCCATATAAGCATTAAAACAGGGATGTCTAAAAGGAATCGAGTGGAGGGCTGCGGTCCACCACCTGCCTTTGGACTTGGTGCACAAGGCCCAAAGATTACATGTGGCCCATACAGCGTTCCCACTAGAACTTCCTTGAACCCCTTCAGCTGACACAAGAAAAATAACTAACAAATGAAATGAGAACTATGTAAATGTTCATAGCGTTATCTCCTGAGTCATAGATGTCTCCTCCACGATGTAAGTCTACGGGAAAAAGTCTTATTGGTCCACATCACATTACATAACAGACGTGGAAGCCGGAATTCTATCCACAAACCACAGAATGTCTTGTTTTATAGCTTTGAATGCACATGCTCCATGACTCATTCAGAAGTTCTAACATTCAAAAAATTGACCATCTATTGCAACTTTTATTTAGTTTGATTATGCGGAAGAGGCTAAGATCCTACTGGAAGACCATTTAAACACACAGGATCCTTGCCTTAATGGACAAATGAGTTAGATAATCACTGCTCATGGTACATTAATCTAGGACCTTTGGCAAATGTTGGTTTAGCACCACCATGAAATGCACGCACTTTCATTCAAATACTGCAGCTTTCTGTAAAAACCATAACTTGATCGATGGATGTATTGAGAGGATTATAAAATAGTTTCCTACGGGATTCAGAGTAGTTTATGAGGTCGAAAATGACACACAACACACAATGTGTTTACATTGGTTTGTTTAATGTATAGATGGTTCAACCTATCATCATTATCATATGATAATTTACCTCAAATAGACTTTAGGCAGGAGACGGGAATTTATTTGCCTATTTTTAGTGAAATAATAAACAGGATCAACAACACTCCAACAAAATGAATCGACAGGTTCTAGTAATGCTATTGTGTGACCATCAGAACTCTGCATTGAGTGTGAGGCACAACAAATGTCGCTTTGAACGTCTTGACATGCTCTCTCTCTCTCTCTCTCTCTCTCGCACTGAAGACCTGATTAATCCATACGAGCAATAACAAAGAAAAGGAGGGAAACCGCCTGAGTGGCAAAGACGTCTGAATAAGAGCCGGCGAATGGAAGTGATTACAATGGAAAAAGAAACCCCTTTATTTTCCAGGCAAAGTTGAGTCCTCTCAAGAAAAAAAGCCAGTGCGTGTGAGACAGTAGGTAAAAAGAGCGGTGCGTGTGATTATTAGCTGAGGGCCGTCTGGGGGCCACACAGGGCGGCCCCCAGACGGCCCGGGGACAGGGACGTTTACCTTGAACTCCAACCGGCCCGTCTCTGGGGCGGATTCAGGTATTGTAGCCCGGCCTGACAGGGTCAGGAGGGGAAACAGGGGGGAGGCGTGTGGGGAATAGGGCCAGGCTGCTCTCGGGGTCGCTACCCCCTGTGGGGGGGGGGGGCAGTAGATGTGGGGGAGGGAAAGGAGGTATTGGCAGATTTTCATGGGGTGCAGATGCTCAATATGCAGATGTCTAATCGAATTGTGCAGCGATGAATTGGTCCCCCCCCCCTGATTAGCATGAGGACAATCCTCGGCAGCGGCTCGGGGGTCAGCGCGGTTCTCCCGGACAAAATGAGCAGCCGGCTGCAGACGCCCCTTCGAACGTGTGAACTTGGAGTAGACTTTACTCACCGGCTGAAGGGTATTGATTGATTCAGATTGCTGTCTGTGTGTCTGGGAGCCCTTCCGACATCTGTCATTGCGCTGAAGATGCATAAGACATGTGTCACTGTTTGCCGATACAGGTTGAGTACAACGTTTTAAATGGAAGTGCTTCACCAAAAAAAGGAGCGGGCGGAGAGGAGGGAATCAGCTTGTGTTTGGAAACATTCTGTCTTTTGCTAAGTATAAAGCATAATTATTGGTCTCCATTCCGCTGCTCCACACATTGTTTTGAACCAATGTGACGTCAGCTAAAGGTAAAAAGACAAGGACAGATGTTTTTCAATTCCTATAACAGATGCAATAATTTTTGTTTGTGAAGGTCCAAAAAGGTGTGAAAAATATTTTTAACAGACAGGTAAAAAGTATTTGTGAAAAATGCTTGAAAGATATCTATGAAAAATATAAGAAACTGTGGTTACTGGGTCGATTTCTACAAAGATCAGAACAAGTTTATTTAGTCACCTCTCTAAACATAAACCATCTGACTCATGGAGACACCTTGTTTTTTTGAAAACAAACCCATCAATGCTTCACATTTTTTGAGATTTGATCAAAAATGTTAATATCTTCCGGAGCATGCAAATCTGCTATTTTAACCTCAGAAGATAATAAAAACAAATCAATCCATCATCAACCACCATTGTGCTAAGAGGAGATTTAGAAAGAGAACGTATAAGTTCTAACCTGGCTTCTCCATGTACCTTGTTGAAGTGTCCCTGAGGAAGACACCTAACCTCTAACTGCTTTGTGGGAAACCACTATTAATTAAGGATACTTTCTTGTTATTCTTCTAATTGCTGCAGTCTGTTAGTGCATGTTACCAACTTTATCAACAACAAGAAACAAGAAAACACTTTTTGGGAAAAGCATAACTGGGATGCAGGGTTCTGGAGGGGACCTGAGGGAAGATTAGTACCAAAGACTGTATAAAGATATGTGGCCCTTTTGAGCCATGGGTGGGACCATGTCTAAACAAGACAAATGGTATCGATAATAATCTTTACTAATTGCTCATAACCTTACGGCCAAAAAACACCAGGTAAAGGTCAAATACCAGAATACCCATTCTACGTTTATAGAATATCTATATCGATGTATTATATATTCTGCATGCACTTAAGTGAACTAAACCAGTAGTTCCCAAACCTTTTGAAATGTATTGTGACAATGAGACACATTGTAAATGATTAGGGGGCGGTTTAGGAATAAATATGATACCATTAGTCTTATTATCCACACTCAGCAGATCTAATAGAACAAATTGTACAATCAAATCCAAATTAAGTAAAATAATGACTGAAACAGAAAATAGTTGTATTATACAATGTCATGCTCCTGTGATGCTTATCATGCACATACTAGCTAGCACCAGAGGGATGTCACCGTGTGAACATTTTAACAGGCAGAGCTTATTATCTCACTGAAATGAAACCAGTTGTCAGACAATTGTCAAAAAGAAGAGAAATGACACCCTCTGCTGTTCCTCCTATTAAGTCCTACTCTAAAAACTGGAGGTGGGAGGACCTTTCCAAGTGCTCCTAAGAACACCAACATCTGACCTTACTGCAAAGAGATTATCCTGGATCCCCCTGCATACAACTGCATAAAAATGCAGAAGATTGGGTCAGTAATAACTCTGTGGTGCAGCCTGGCTACAATGGGAAGTGAAACCAATAGAGACACTTGTCTCAAACCCAGTGAGGAAATCATCCAGGCCACAAAGCCGAGTGTGTAACTGTGCCTCAATTGCTTAAGCTGCATCCTTGAAGCCTCCAGCTTTTACTGACTTTAGTTTATCCATATCAAGATTGATCAAGATAGATTGAAAAAACACCAATCGATTGATCTAGATAGATCTAGATCTTGATAGATTTAGCTCTACATACATATATGTCTATAGATCTCCCTGCCGGGTGAAAACGAGGTTGACCGCTTGGTGCTGGAGAGATCTGACGGTCTACATCAGGGGTGTCAAACTCATTTCAGGTCAAAAAGGTACACGCAATGTGGGATTTGTAGTATTATGGTGTTGCATGCGATATACTGGCGGGCCAGCTCTAAAAGTAAATAGATTTGATCGTGCGGGCCAAAGATAATTCATTCACGGACCGGATGTGGCCCGCGGGCCTTGAGTTTGACACATGTGATGTAGAGAGTGAAGAGCTTAAAGATGTAAGCAGTTCATCTCTGTGAATGATGGACAGAGGAGTCTTTTTGGTGCATTTAAATAAGACATCAATAGAAAAGTAGCTACGCATTAAGGAGGAAAGCACTCTATTTATATTCTGTTAAGTGCTGCAAGTTTCCCACTCTGCACAACTGGAAAATGTTTTTTTTTATATTTTGAGTAACAGAACATGCATGTTTTTTAATTAATTTATTTTATTAGTCATTATAATTATTTATTCAGTGCATAATACTGCTTTTTAGGGTTTATCACTGGTATGTTTAAATCAGTTTCAAGTTATTCAAATGTTAATATATGCTATATGCTATATATAAAGTCTCTCTGTTCAACATACTATCAACTACGTTTTTTTAAGGTGGGGGTGGGGGGGCTGGTAGACCAAACCTTACATGTGTTATATTACATGTAATTTCTGGCTACCAAATTACTTATTTAAGCAGAGGACTGTTTCTCTTTGTGGGCGTCCATGTCGTTCTGTGGCTTCAGATGTTTCTCTTCAACTTTCTGCACTTACAAACTTGTGGCTTCCTGTGGATCTTCTCTGCACACAGCACAAGGCCTGCTGTGCTCAGAGTTGTGAGAATACCACGTAACACAGCTGCTGTAAGGTAACCACTTGCCAACCTGAGGTGGTTCCTGGTTCAGGGTGTTACTGATTACGTTTGCAGTTCTGTTTTCATGCGTCCACTAGATGGCGCTCATAAGCAATGATTCAGCCTTTTGGAGCCTTCAGAGAATCCCCTCATTGGGCCAAAGGCAGTTTGCAGGAAATCACGTGACTTCTGATTAAATGGCAAATGCAACCAAACCGAGGCGCTGTTACACTGTCTCAAAGGACTCAGCACAGGTCAGGACTGGTGTGTCTTTGCTAAACTGACAGAGGATCAGTTTCTGTCAAACACATAAAACAAGATCAGTTTTTTTGGCATCACACCTTCCTTTATGAAGTGGAAATGTCCTTAAAAGGTGTGTTTGATTGAATGCTTTCCCCTTATCATCAACTGAGGAAACCACACAGCAGCGTAGTAACACTGTGCTGCATTAATGTTACAATCCTCATTGGGGAAGTTAGTGGGTTGATAAAGAAAGACGGGGGGTATCAACAGTATCACGACTTATCTAAAGGACTCATTTTCATATTAAAGATCAATAGTTGATCATGTTTGACCTTTTTCTATTGACATGCTTCTGTCACACTGAATGAGACGAGTGTGGAAAAGAAACTGCATCACTTTCTGTTGTGCTTCATGCTGCATCAGTTGCTCTCTTTCTTTTTGGCTCCTAAAGGAGAAGAGAATCTATCCAGTGACTCAGTCACCAGAGCTTGGCTCGGTTGTGTCTTGGATGAATCAGGTGCTCAATAAATGCACAACAAGCACAGAAAGTGAAAGTAACAAGAGCTCAGCACTCGCTGGTGCACAACAAAAGCTGCTGAGCGCATACGCACATCCAAAGATACACATTTACACACTATGTAGGTGCACAAAAGGTTTCAGGATGCACAATCATCTTTTCTAGATTAGACCGCAATCACAATGATCGTAAATTTACCCTTTTTTTCCCCTATTTTCAGCTAGTGCTGACGGCCATTTTGGGTCCGTGATCTGCAGATCTCACTAAGATGTCGAGCCTTTTGCCCTTTTGCCTCCTGTTATTGGAACCTGCAGGCAGCACTCAGGGTTGTAGATGTTTACGAGTCTGTGAGCCAAAGCGTTGCCTTTATAAGAATATGAATATGAATTTGTCCATATCTTACATTTACAGCAGAACAAGATTCTTGTGATGATCAAAGTACATATAAATGTTTTAAATATAAATGTAAGAGTAAACTGTGTTCTGGGTGTACATGTCATTGTTCATTCAGGAATCCCTCACACTCAGGATGGTGACGTCCAGGAGAAGCAACAGCAGCACGTGTGTGGACACGTGTCTTCAGTCCCCATTTTGTGGAGACGTCGTAACAAGATGGCGGTTAACGTTGCCGATGCTGAGCCTGATCTTTGTCAATAGAGCGGTTGGTGTTATGGTACAAAGCCTGATGTCACTTCCGTGTTCGTTGGTTTCTATGAAATGTCATCAGGCAACTTTGCAAAAACACACCTGCATTCAAACCAGAAATACAAGAGGCCACACAAACACTAATATGTGGTTACAAAAGCTCAAAGGCCTCAAACTACTAACCAGTAGAACAAATTCACAATCACCACCTAATAATTGTCCTGTATTACGCGTTTTCCTCCTTTTCTTTGCACGGTGTGACTCAGTGTGACTCATGCCGAGTCAGTTGGGCCTGAATAAAACCTGCAAACTCTGCTAAACCCCAACTTAATATATTGTGCTTTCACTTTGTCCTCTGTTAAATTAATTAGCTTTATTTATTTAGCACGTTACATGCACAGAATTCTGCACAAAGGGATTTACACATATTTACTCAACAAAAAAGTAGGAAAGAATATTTGTAATATTTGTGAAATAGAACTCCACTAAGTGGTAAATCCTATGTTTAGAGGTGTCTCATCTTTCTGGGGTGTCGTGGCTCAAAGTGACCTCAAAGTAAGAAAGAGCAGCTTTGATGGATCTTCTGGCTCGTGGAGGATCATCAAATGATGATGTAATCCGTCATATAAAGGAGCAGCCGGGCTGCTTTTGGAGGATCGGAATAAAAAGGGTTACAGAAGTAAAGACTTCAAACTAAAGCATGAATAAGGCCGTTCTGGTTAATGAATAAAAACTGAACTTTACAGTCCAGGTCCATATCTGAAATCATTTATTAATCTTGTTTGACTCATTTACAACATTCAATGTCATTTCAACAAAATAAATAAAAACAGAAGTCTAGTACTAGAGTTGAGGAGGTTCCACATCTTTTAACTGAAAATCATTGCTCCGGTTTCTTTCATTTTTAATATTCACAAAACAATATTTACACAATCTATTATTAAAGGTATGTTTGTATATGTACAGCATGTGTGTGGCCTTTGTCTTCATCTGTTCTGTAAGCTCTTTATCACTTAAATTTATCCTGATGATATGTTCTTTGCGGCTGCTGGTCCAACGTGGTCCCACAGAACAACCGTCCCACAGATGGGTCCAGGGGGACAGCGCTGCGTCACTGGGCTGGATTTTCCTTCTCAAAGAGCTCCTCCCTCAGTCGGTAGTAGCTCCCCTTCAACTCCATCAGTTCCTGGTGAGTCCCTCGCTCCTGAACTCTGCCGTCATCCATCACAACGATGTGATGGGCCCTCTGGATGGTCCTCAGCTTGTGGGCGATCACCAGCAGGGTCTGGTTAGGACAACTGGCCAAAGCCTGGTGAACCTGTGCAGGGTCAATGACACACACATTCCTCTGTGTTGTTAGAGGAGAGCAGGGCCAAGGGGGTCACAAGGGAATTTAGACATAGGATTTCAGGGGGGACACCCCATGTTTTCTGTAAATGTATTTAATAAGCACACATGGTATTATCTAATTAAATAATGTGCCTTTAATTAATTGGCAGAACAGAGATGGAAAAAAACAAGTTCAAATTTCTTCATTTTAAAGATATTAAAAGTCAAAGATTGAGATATGACTCAGCGAACATCGTTTAAATTTTGAGGAGATATAATAACAGATTTCTCCATAAAACCTCCCAGTTGATGACTTTCTAAACCAAAGTCACAGAAATGCCCAGAACCTGAAAGCAAAGTTTTTGCCTGAGTTTCCTCCCCTCAATAAACAATAAAAGAGTAAGAGAATAATACAAGGCGTTATGTTATTTTGTCAGGCCATTTCCTCGAAATATTACTACATTACTGAATTACTGAGAAGTGATTGATGGTACAGAACTTGTCTAAAATACAAGCCCTGAGGGACGTGAAGACGTACCTTGTTTTCACTGGTCATGTCCAGAGAGCTGGTTATTTCATCCAGAATGAGGACCTGTGGCTGCCTGACCACAGCTCGAGCGATGGCGATCTGCTGCCTCTGGCTCTTGGATAGTTGGCCCCCACCCTCACCTACCTCTGAGGAATGGACAACATGACATCATAAGGGGTTAAGGTTGGTCGCCCGGGTTGGACCCTGTTGTCTCAGTTCACACGTGACGTAGTGAAGCCGATGCAGGACGCTTGTGATGATGCTGCGTTTGTCTGTAATGTGATACTTGACTTGTTCCTTTACAAAGCCTGTACACAGGCAATAAAGAGGTTCCTCCAATGTGAGGGATGACTTCACTGACAATTCCTCCTGGTCATTGTGGAGGTTAGTTTACAGCTTTTTACAGCTTACACTTGCATTCTCCATGATGGACACTCGTTACCTTTTGGATTATTCACAGTTCATTTTGTCTGTTTCCCTTAAGAAAGAGAATAATGCAACTCACAGAGTAGAGAGTATAAACACATCCTTTCATGCTCACAACTTGCTCTTCGGTGCCAATTGTGTGGATGCAATAACTTTTCTATGGATGTTGAGTTTAGCAGCTTAAATATTAATAAATAGAAAGTCAAACAGTTCCATCATTAATCAAGCTCTACAAATGATGTGTTCTGTTCTTTACAGTAAAAAGAGAGGTTACCTGCATCGTAGCCCTCCTCCAGCTTCATGATGAAGTCATGTGCGTTGGCTTTGCGTGCTGCTTCCTGGATCTCATCCAATGAGCATTCAGCGAGCCCGTAGGCGATGTTGTCTCTGATGGAGCCAGAGAAGAGGACAGGCTGCTGGCTCACCAAAGCAACCTGTCAATCACACTGTCATCAGCCTACAGTTCCCAGGACCCCTGTGGCCTCCAGGTACCTATGCATGTATGGTTTTCCTTTCTTACTGATGGTTCTTGTTGTTGCACTATCCACTTTGCTGCAGTAGAACTACAAATGTACCTGCTGTGGTACTAATGAAGAATAATCTCATCTCATCATATCTTTTATTTAGTCTACTCGTCAGGCCATTGCTTAACATGCAACACGGGTTATTGTTGAACTGCATTCTGGTCTAAATCTGTTATTTTTTCTCAATAGCCTTTTAATCTATAATAAGAAATAAAACACAGTTAAGAGACATTGTCCTAAACAGGAGAGTGGTTTGTGTGATCAGAGACATGTTGCTGAATCACCTTCTTGTGGAGGAATCGGTGGTCATAGGATCTCAGTGGTTCGTTGTCCAATAGGATTTCTCCATCCTGCTGCTCATAGAAGCGCTGCAGCAGACTCACACATGTGCTTTTTCCTTGTCCAGATGTTCCCACCAGCGCTGTCATCTGACCTGACTTCAGCTCCAATGAAAAGTCCTAAAAGAGGAGATATCAATGATACAGAAAATAGAGTTTGGTTTTTGTAGTTTATCATCCATACATTTATAGGTAAATACTGAGGGATCCCTTGTGTACATTTACTTTAGCTGGTCACTTGTATAAATTCAGGCTAAAGAAGTCGCCCTCTGTCTCTGCCGGCCAGAGCTCACCTGCAGTACTGTTTTGTCGGGGTAAGTAGGATAGGCGAAGCTGACATTGCGGAAGATGACGTTCCCGGTCAGCTGATCCGGTTTGAGTTTCCCCTCCATGCTGACCTGAGCTTTACGGTCCAGGTACTCAAACACTTTCCCAGCAGCCCCCACCGAGTTCAGCATGTCGCCAAAGATGTAGGTCAGTGTCTAAAAAGAACATCAAGCTGAGCTTATAACATGACTTTGTTCTTTAGTCAAGGCCGCAGTATGTTGAATATGATTATTTATGCATGCAATCAGGTTTAGAGTCTTTAAAGCTAAGAGCCAATTAATTATCACACCCAGGATATTTATTACACACCAACAACAAAAAACCTCAATAAAACACAACCAAACCAAGCAGTTATTTACCCTGATGTTGTCTCCAAGATCTGACTGGTAGAGGATGAAGGAAACCAGGTTTCCAGTGGTCATCTGTCCGCTCCGGATGAACAGCCTGCCGTAGTACATCATGACCACCTGCATGCCTAAGCCTGTCAACTCCACACACACACACACACATTGTTAAAGGAGGTGATACACAAGTACATACTCAGTAGTACCTGTTGTCCAAAAGAACTACAAACTTCTCACCCTGCGTGCGAGAAGGTAAACAGCGCTGACAGCGTTCTGGCGGGTCTTCAGGATGTGTGTGTCTATCAAGCGGTCGTCATAGCGACGGGCTTCGTGTCTCTCTGTGTTGAAGCTACGTACCACATGAATACTGGACACGACCTCGTTAGCAACTTCATTGGCCAGAGCCATCGAGTCGTGCACTGCCAGGGACAGCCGCTGAGGGGGGGGACACAAAAGTCTTCTTAGGATTAAGGGAAGGGCAGCTAACTTATATTAGAAACTTTAAAAAGACGGAAGCTAACTGATACGTTAAAACGTCCTAGGAGATCAAAATGTGATGTTTTCAAAACGAACTAAAGGTCAAGGAAAAAAAACATTTTTTTATGTTATAATAATATATTGTCACAAAAGATGAGCAATCAACACAATTTTGATTCAATTTTGAATTTCGTCTTTTGAAAGACATAAGAACCTTTCTGCTACATTATTTTGATAGAAAGATTTTTTTGGATGCCTTGAAATGTCTTTAAATAGCTTGATGGTCATGTAATCAAATGATCTCAGAGTTAATTTAGTGTTTGTCATAAACCTGCCTTTCACCTGGTAGTGTGTGTCATAGATGTTCTGAATGAGGCTGGTGATGGGCACCTCCATCAATACGAGGAACGTGAGCTTCCACGAAAGATTCATCATCAGGGAGATCATGCCCAGCGTCTTGATGAACGTCCTCAGCAGCACATTGACATTGAGACAGACCGCTCTTCCCATCAGGGTGGTGTCTTTAGACAACCGTGATGTGATTTCCCCTACACACAAAACACAGAGTTTACATTCGGTCTCATTCTGTGACAATCCTTCTATGTATGTTCAGAAATGCCTTTTATCCAAATGATTTCTTGCCATGACATGTTCCATTGGTCTATCGAGTACTCATACAGTAAACTGTAGTATATGTGTGTTATATGAGAGCCTTACCTGTCTTTGTTGTCTCAAAGAAGCCAATCTCCTGTTTGGTCAAAGCCCCAAACAGCTGGACTTTAGTTCTGCACGTGAAGGCACTGATGGCACAAAGTAAGAAACCTCCTCTGCAGCCTGCACTAAAAGAGCTAAACGGATCATAAATAGAGACAGTCACATATTACGTTGTGAGCTACAGGCGCATTCCCCTGGATGAGAGAGAGTGAAGAGGGGGACGAAGAGTCTTATACCTTCCCAGAGAGTAAAGTCCCATGAATAGAAGCGCAGATACAAATTCATTGGGCAGATACTGAGTGCCACGAATGTCAATGACTCTGCCAGTGTAGAACGGGATGAACATCTCACCTGAATAGATGGACATGCAGAACCAAGTCAAGTCAAGATCATCATCATCATCATCATCATTAATGTGGTCCAGCTTTACTTGAACCTGAGTTCTTGACTCCATTACCTTAGTAAATGCTAAACTAAATCCTCTACTGGTATGACATCATCACCCTCACATCATGTGACCTAGTCTATACTTACACAAAACTGCCAGCGTCAGCATCACCAGCCCCCCAAAAAGCAGCAGATATTCGGGTTTGTACAAGCCCAGGACTCTCCCAAACAGCACTCTGGCCTTCTGTTTCTTCTCGTCACCGGCGGCAGCATCTTCCGCGTCCGGCACGGTGATTTCCCAAAACAGCGCAGCGAGCAGCGACGCTGCGGCGCAAACGAGCCAGCAGCGCGCACCCGCCGCCGGGCCACATTCGGTGTCCTCGTGGTAGAGCGCTTTGGTTCCGGTCTCAAACACCGCGGGCAGTAGGCTGTGCGACGCGATAACACGAATCAGCAACGGGTTGAGATCTCCGAGGGTGAGCAGAGTCACGGCGCTCAGTGCCGAGCACCGGAGAGCCGCGTGGACCCAGAGACGCGCAAAGTGCCCAAACACGCTGCGAGTCGCCACCAGTCCCGCTGCGTAAAACAAGGACAGGTCGACGCACACTGCGGACACCAAAGCGACGCCTTTGCGGGTTATTTTTGCCATTTCACCTGTCATCATGCAGCTGGAGTCGTCTGCAGTCTGCCACTGATGTTTAGTCCACTTTCACTTTCATTGTGTGCTTTGTGAACGTGGTTTCCCCGAAATCCCAACGGCTCCCTATTGAACTATTTTGGACTCCTAAACTGAGTGGGTTTCACACGTGAACTATCTTTTATTATTACTAACAACTTGGATGAACACGGTGCCAACATCCAGGCAATTACTGTCAGTCCAGCTTTTTTCATGAGAACTTTACAGCACTAAAGCGCAAACACATTCATGGTGAAAAAATAAATAGATCATACAATCTTTCAACACAGGCTTTTATTTATTTTTTAAATTGCACATAAAAGAAAAGCATGTGCAGGCAGACATGCACAATGATTTATAATCAGAAAGCTTGTAGGCTGGCGTTTAAGCAGGATGACCAACAATCAACCGATCAGGCTTCTTACACATAATAATGTGAATTAATGTAACAAACTTGACTTTTACTCTTGTGACTTGTGACACTAAATACTACTAAAGACAACTACTGCTGCTAAGAGAGAGGCTCATTTTCTTTACTTTTATTTACTAAGAATTGTAAGTTTATGGCAGAGAACCTGTTGTGTAAGGTCACAGTGACCTTTGAGCATCACAATTGAATCAGTTGGAATAAGGAATTAGTCATTTCAAAGTTGTCAAATGCAGAACTGACCAGATGCTCCATTCTCATCCTTCAAAATGAAATCCCCAAATATACTTTATAATATTTGCAGGCATTTGTTCATTTCATGTATTTGCTAGACATTCGGTTTGTAAAGGCCTTAAATAATGTTTTTAATATGATGTGTTAAGCCACTGTTTTCTTTAATCAGATGCAAAAACAAAGATAACAACAAAGATGTATCTTTTAAAAGACACATCTGTCGACCACTAATTAAAACATTACTGTTAATTAACCAAATAAGTCACCGTTTGTTATAATTCTCTTAATAATGAACCACAAATTACTTTTGGATTTGTAATGACCTCATATGAAATAGCATTGTGTATCACACAGCCATGCAATGATTCTATTTAAATCAAACTTTTTAGTAAAAGTATTTAGATGTGATGTTTGACAAGCTGCATTAGCTGAAACAGGACGTGTCACTGGTCAAAGAAGGTGGGTAAGTCATTTCCTAGAACCACTTTCTCCTCCGTGCCGTGTTCATCAATGGACACAATATAGGCCACGCCTCCACTGGAGCCATCGCGGTTCATCGCCAAAGACAGAGCTGTGAGAGGAGAGGAGGAGAAGAGAAGGTGTGAGGAAGGAGAGGAGAGGTTACCTCCCATAAATAAAACAAACAGTCAGTAGGCAGCAAATGTCTGGTGTCTCTTTCACCATCCTATCAACTGTCTGACAAAAGCAAAGCTTTCTGTGGAGAAAACCAACGTACTGTTGACAACAAACTGCTGGCACTCCTCCTTGCTCATGCCTCTGTGAAACTCAGCATCAACAAAGCCATAAACATATGAGCTTCCAGAGCCCCCCACGGCAAAGGGCTGCCTCGTCAGGAGACCACTCAGGGTGGCAAACACCTGGAGAGGTCAAAGGGCACAGGAACAGAGAGGAGCAAGTCAGATGGAGGGTCTCCTGTAACATCAGATCTGTTGGCTGGGTCGGATTTTATCTTTGATATGCAACCTTAACGTCACTTTATTCATTTTGACATTATTAACATCCCCCCAGTAATCTTTGTTTGTCTTCCTTTCAGAAAGGAGCCATGTTTTTACTGACCTGTCCCCCGTCTCTTCTGTCCCAGCCGGCCACGATGAGATGGGCCGACAGCTCCTCTTTGTACTTGTACGAGATGTTCCTCACCAGAGTGGCTGCTGAGCGAACCTGTGGGTCCTCATCGATCTCAATGCTGACGGAGGGAGGACACAGGATGTCCAATGAAAACAGCCCAAGATAAACGCTGTGTGCATTGTGGTTTAAATGACTAATCTTAAAGGGAAATATAATACAGCTAATCACTTGAATCACTGTGCAAACTTTGAAACTTGATTTTTACTTTGTGGTTTTTTCTTTGAAAAAGCTTTGCAACATTTGCTCTGATTAAGGAAACTATTATCTGAGCAGCTCCTGACCGAGTTAAACTGCATCATGGGATATTTGATTAAAGGTCGACCAGGTCTCGTTTTGGACGTGTCTTCACCTGTGGACGTCGAGCTGGTAGTTGACGACCTCGGCGATGGTCTGAGCGTCGGCTGCAGAGCCGGACAGAGCACAGTAGATCTTGTCATGGAGGGGAGACAGCTTGTTCATCACTCTGTTCACCACCGAATCCCTGCAGGGAGGAACAGGGAGAGCTGGGGTTTGATACTTCTTGTATTGCTGGTTGGAGGCTCAGCTGTGTGTCATTGTCTCAGTAATGATCAACACCCAGCATGCAACGCTACTGATAGCACTGATGTTCAACTCTACCCTCTGATTCCAGGGTGTTCATTGTGTGTCTCTCTCTGCTCACATTTATTCCTTAAGGCTCTGTAGTTCTATGTAGAACCTTCAGATATTAGAACACAGTTAAGTGTATTTGTCTAGCAAACGATACTTGGAATGTAACAATAGCCACTATTATTTTATGTGAATGAAAATATTTATTATTATTTAAAAAACACATATATTATTCTCTCTAATCATCCGAAATAATGTCACGTGTGATGCATTGAGTCGGTTGGTCTGACTTCCTGGTCCACTACCCCCCCCCCCCCCCCCCCCCCCCGAGTACTTGTTTGTCTAAACTAGAGACACTGCATGTTAGTAAAGATGAGAAGGTGGAGGATTTAGTGTCAGTAAGCATTCATGCAAACACTATCTAACACATATAATACTATGTTTCCTCAGAGAGAGAGGTAGTATCATGCAGACGCAAGTAGGCGCGCACGCGCACGCACGAGCTCACCCTGCAGACACTCTGGAATCAGAGCCCAGCACGACCCCTCCGTCAAACTCTATGGCGATGATGGTGGTCTACAAACAGAGGAAAAGGTCCTTCAGGATTCCTATCCAGCGGTTCTCGGCGCTGTCTCCGACGTGTAGGACTCTACTTACTCCGGTCTTCACCTCCTGAGACAACCACTCCGTCCCCGTCTCCTGCAACATGTTGATCCGCTTCTGGTACCGACCGACCGATGTGGAGCCAAACGTCCACTCAAGCAGCTCCGGGTTTACGACGTTTTCCTCGGAAAGCCTCTTTGAATCTGTGGATCTGTTCTCACGCGTTTGGCCACACGTCAGACGGACTCCATGTTGTCCTCAATCAAAGTGAAAGTGAACTTGTCCCTCCTGCAATGAGCTGCAAACACGTACAGTGGGTCTAAAATATATTACATGGGTAGATGTGATAAATCAGTTTACAACGCCTTTGTAAAAGTCTTGTTTAAATAAATAAAGTTTAAATAACTGCTCACAACAACACATGTGGAGCCCATTTTTTTGCAGTATAATAACACTAGAAAGAATAGATAGTTGACCTTTGACAAACGTATTCATTTCACAGCGAGTGTAGCTGAGTGTAGGAAGAGAATTCAATGAGAGGACTTTATGGTTCATCAGACCACAAATGAGACAGGAATCTGCCTCACTTCTACATTACATTACATTACATGTTTACATGTCATTTAGCTGACGCTTTTATCCAAAGCGACGTACAATAAGTGCATTTCCACATAGAGATACAAACTCAGAAGAACAAGAAAAAGAAAGTACATTTTTCATCAAATAAGCAGTTACAAAACATATTATAGAAAAGTGCCATTATAAGTACAATTTAAGTGCTATCATTTGATAGTGCTACGGTTCTAGCCTCCAGGGGACCATCTGTCCAAGAGGAGAGCAGGTCAGCTGAGTCAAGAGGTCCGTTCCCCTCCTGCTTAACAGATGTGAAGCCCCCTTCCTTGGTGAGGTGGTGATAAGGGTCAGTTGGGTCAGGTTTAAGGGGACACCCTAGCAGACGGCCTGAAGACACTGGAGACAGTTAGCTGTTAGCTGCAGCAACTCCAAAGGACCCCAGTGTGGGGAGTCACTCACTATCAGTACAGTCAGTAAAAGGAGGAACAGCAACATTTGTGCAGCTACAACCATGAAGTGTTTTTTCACAATATAATAATGTCCAATACATTTTCCTTTTATCAAATACTTGATTTATAAGCTATAAATCATACAGCTGAGGAAAACAGCTGTGAACAATAAGCAGAAATATAACTTTGATTGTCTTGGCACATGTTGGACTGTGTCTGTCACGGTTTGGGTTTGTTTCCTGTTTTATTTTGTTGTCCCTGAATAGTGTCCCTACGTCTCTAAGTTCCTGGTCTTCGTCTGCGTTTGGATTTGAATTTATTAAAGTATTTCTCTGTGCAGAACTCTGCGTTTGGGTCCTCCTTCCTGCCTACGTTGGTCTTGACAGTGTCTTGTTCATTCTGGGCCCTCCTGCCCTGTGACACCTTTGAGTGACGACCTCGTCTTTAAGTGTGTTTCAGACTGTGTGACGTCCTCACTGTTAGATTGTGTGGACCAAAGTGAATCCACAGCCATGAAACAGTGAAGACATACGCTATGCATCAGAGTACATTCTAAGACCTTAAAATGATACATGAAACTACAACAGAGAACACGGCACATAATAATGATCAAGATATTTTAATGCACTCAACCAATAGAAATTATAGAATGTAAAATCTTCATTTATACTTCAAATATTTCCAAACATCTACTACACAAAATGTGAAGGCTGATGGAGTCGTTTTTAAGGTTATTGATTTTTTAAGAACTATGAAACTTATCACCTCTGTTTCCATATTTATAATTAGCAGGAAACTAATCAATTTCATGGTCTTGTTCTTAAGGTGTGTGTGTGTGTGTGTGTGTGTGTGTGTGTGTGTGTGTGTGTGTGTGTGTGTGCAGAATGTGTTACATTCCAGTCCTATACAGGACATTATTGATGAGATTGTGGATCAGGAATTTCAAACAGTTACTGAAATAAAGCTGAAAAACAAAAGTCAAGAATTCCTTGTTTGTTGGACGCTGTCACTCGTTGTGAAACTTGGGCAGCTGGTTGCCGGGGACAACCACGTGCTCCACCCCAGTTTCCGTGATGACCACAAGGTGAGCCACGCCTCCGCTGACGTTGTCTCTGCCCATAGCAAGAGCTAAAGCTGTGACCCAGAGAGAGAGCAAAGGGGGGGCAGAGCAGGGGGGGGGGGGACAACAAGCAGGACAAATACAGGTTTAACAACTGAAGGTGAGCAGCATGCAGCGTTTATACACCTCCTAAAGGCTGCATGGTCACCAACTACAACATAGAAGTACATCACACCACTCAATCTGAGTGCAACCAGAGGCCTTTGTCCCGGCTGAGCTGTGGGACATAATGTCAAACTCTCATATTATAATATTTATAATATTATGATATTTACTGAACATCTATTCTCATTGTCTGCATCATACTGGAATCATAGGATCACGACCCAAGTTCCCCCCATTGAACACCAAACAAGTAGCAGCGTATTTAGGTCAGCGTGCACAAGTAAACCAACAGGACCGTACCATTAGTGGCAAACTGCAGGCATTCCTCTCTGCTCATGTGGGCTTTGTATTTGGCGTCGACGTAGCCGTAGATGTAGGTGCTGCCTGAGCCTCCGATGGTCACCGGCTGACCGATCAACATCCCACCAAGAGACACCACGTACACCTGGAGAGGGACGCAGGATATCAGCAGTAGGTGGAGTTACTTTGGACTGCTGTGGTCTCTGCTTCCTGTGTGACTGTGATCCCGACCAGCCCCCACCTGAGGTCCCTTCTTCCTGTCCCAGCCTGCTGTGATGAAGCCCGCCTGCAGCTCCTCTTTGTTGTTGTAGCACAGTTCCTGCAGCACCGATGCTGCTGCTATCACCAGTGGAGGGCTCTCCATCTGCACACTGTGCAAAAACAACTATTGTTTTGGGCTCTCTAATGATTTTATATAGCTTTCAGTGTAACAAGTGTTTGGGGTTAGTTTGTTAGTTGTTGCACACAACTTTGTCAGCTGTCTTCTCCTCTTGGAGGATTAAAAATGAATCAATAACCAGCGTGATTAACAAATTATTCTATTAATGAGTGATGTGAAAATAGGATTTAGCTTCCTTTCTAAACACAAGTTTAGTAAACATGTGCTATTGTATTCATACGAGTGTGTGGCACCTATGGAGTGACAGGTGGAACTTTGCAGCCTTGGTGACGGCCTGAGCATCTGCTAGTGAGCCGGCCATGCAGCAGAAGATCTGGTCATGAACCTGGACCACCTTGTTGATGGTCTTAGATGACACGTATTCCCTGAAGAGAGAGAGGAATGTATGTGATGAAGTGACTTGGATCCACCACAGTCACAGGGACATTTCTGTTTCTTACTAATGGCTTTAACAATGGAGGCATCTTCATGTATCTTCCCAGCACCCTTACCCTCCAATGGAAGCCCTGGAATCTGAACCAATCACAACCCCTCCATCAAAAGTGGCAGCCAGGATGGTGGTCTGGGGGAGAGGGGGGGGGGATATGTTCTCACATGCAAGTAATGAATAAGTAGTTACATCAAGCCAAACACAGCAGGAGACATAACACGGCCGTGACAGGTTCTGTGCTTGGACCGATTCTATTTACCCTGTACATGCTTCCTTTGGGCGACGTTATCAGAAAACATTGCATAAACTTCCATTGTTATGCAGACGATACTCAACAGTATCTATCGATCAAGCCAGAAAAAACCAACCAGCTTCTTAGACTTCAGGATTGTCTTGTAGACAAAACTTGGATGACCTGCAACTTCCTGATGTTAAACTCGGAAAAATCGGAAGTTATCATGATAGGCCCAGAGCGCCTTTGAAGTCAGCTGTCACGTGATACAGTCTCTATGGATGGAATTGCTCTGGTATCCAACAGCACCGTCAGAAAGAGTTCTCTTCGACCAGGATATGTCCTTCAACTCTCATATAAAGAAGTCTTCAAGGACTGCCTTTTTTCATCTACGTAATATATCAAAAATCAGGAACTTCCTGTCTCAAAGTGATGCATAAAAACTAGTTCATGCATTTGTTACTTCTACTGGATTACTGTCATTCTTTGTTTTCAGGCTGCTCTTGTATATCTCTTAAACCTCTGCAGTTGATACAGAATGCTGCAGCACGTGTATTAACAAGAACTAAGAAATGGGATCATTTAACTCCTTTATTAACTTCTCTGCACTGGCTTCCTGTTAAATCAAGAATAGAATTTAAGGTACTTCTCCTCACCTACAAGGCACTTGCTGGTGAGGCACGGTCTTATCTTAAAGAGCTTGTTACACCGTATTGCCCTAAGAGGCATCTGCGCTCCGTAGATGCTGGGCTACTTGTGGTTCCTAGAGTTTTAAAAAGTAGGATGGGGTCCAGAGCCTTCAGTTATCAAGCTCCTCTTTTGTGGAACCAGCTTCCACTTTTAGTCCGGGGGGCAGACTCGGTCAGCTCATTTAAGAAAAAGCTTAAAACGTTCCTCTTTGATGTTGCTTATAGTTAGGGCTGGCTCAGGTTAGCCTGGACCAGCCCTTAGTTAAGCTGCTTTAGGCTTAGACTGCCGGGGGACTTCTTACGACACACCGAGCCCCTCTCTCACGCTCACACTCTCACTCTCTCCTTCCACAATCATCCATGTTTTATTAATTTACATCACTAATTCAGCTTCTTTCCGGGAGTTCTTTGTGCTTTCTCGCCTAGCAGGTCTCCATCGATCATAGTTTCGTGCGGATCCCGGTTCTGACTCATGGCATGGCTCTGCTGACACCTGCTGCTGCCATCATCATTACTTTAAATATGATTCATATTACTGTCATCATAAACCAACATCTTTCTGCTCTCCCTCCCCACAGAAGCCTCTGTTGATGGTAGTTCGATCTGATGGTGGTTGTCCCTGCAGTGGTCCTGCTGTACACTTGTTCTGCTACTTTCAATTACTTGTATCATTTCTGTTAGAGGAGTTCAATGTATTGTACATTTTTACATTGTTGATTCTGTACACGTGACATCCATTGCAGTCTGTCCATCCCGGGAGAGGGATCCCTCCTCTGACGTTCTCCCTAATGTTTCTTCCCTTTTTTTCCCATTGAAGAGTTTTTTCATATTTTGGGGAGTTTTTCCTGTGCCGATGTGAGGGTTTCGGGACAGAGGATGTTGCATGTGTACAGACTGTAAAGCCCTCTGAGGCAAATTTGTAATTTGCGATTTGAATTAGACTCCTGGCTTCCGTGCCCATGTCAGCCACTCTGAGCAGCGCTATGCATTATGGGATTTAGAGTTTCTGGAAGGGTTTTTACAAACTGAAATAAACGTGTAGCTTGTCGGTTCTTTGTGTGTTCAGTTCTAAAAGATGTTGTAAAGATGTGACTCATTCAGGACTAACGTGCAAACACGTGGGACATTAAAACACGCGACAGCTCCGGTCCTCGTAGTGTTTGGCTTCCTTTCAGGTAACTTCTAGTCTCACCTGTTTATGCGCAGAATCACTGATCGATCATTTGATCCTTCAGCAGGTTCTCCGATGACACTAAGGAGCCGGTCCGGATGTACTCACCCCTGTGCTGACTCCTTTGACCCGTGAGTCCACGCTGCGTTTCTCCATTTTCACAGCAAAAGCGAAAGAGAAGAAGGAGGCGACGCTCCAAACAGCGACCTCAGGCGCATCGAGACGCGCAGAGGAGCCGCAGTCCAGGATCCATATGGCGCTATCCAATGTCCTCCAAGCTCCTGCAGCGGGGTTTAACTTCGACCACGCAGCCAGGTAGGAGCTTCTGTTCGGCTCTTCTAGGCACCACTTGGTGTCGGTTCAGATGTAGAAAACCAATGAAGCTTTCAGATCCATTTGAGATCCAAAGTGAAAGTAACTTTCCCTTGTTTGTTTGTCACGTTGATCAATGAATCAACTTGGTTATTATTGATATTATATCCATTCATAAGTCTCTCCCTCCCTGTAGGAATGCTGAGTTAGAGGCTCTGTTTGATGGACAGGTACCTAAACCTGTGAAAACAGGCACCACCATCGCGGGAGTGGTGTTCAAGGCGAGTACACAAACCTGTGTTAATCTGCATGTGTATGAAAAGGGAAAGAAGTGGAACGTTTAGTCCATAAAGCCTGAGTTTCATTCTTTAACACTGTTAATCAAAGTGTACCTCACTATTTCATTTTCCTGTCATCACTACATAACTGAACAGTTCACAACTATGATGATAAATACATAAACACACTGAGGGGATCTGCCCAGTGTATCACAGCACTGTTGGGGCCTGTTTAGCTCCAGGGGCCCACTGAGGTATAAAGGCCTCGTTCTAGTGTGAACCAAAGGGAATAATTGTGTAACAATTAGAGTAACACACTTCCCACTAGGTCTGTGTGGCTGCAGGATGGAGTGGTTCTGGGAGCAGACACAAGAGCCACATCCAGTGAAGTAGTGGCTGACAAGATGTGCACCAAGATCCATTACATTGCTCCAAATATATAGTAAGTCTTGTATACGCACACTGAAAGACAACCGGAGATCCACCTTTAAAATACTCTCACTGTCATCAGGCTGAAACGTATATTCCTTCTTGTGGTCGTGGTTCCATAAAGTGTCTCCTTTACTTGTGATTTCCTACATATTCCACAATGCCTTACAGAGCCCTCAGATAAGCACTAAGGTTTTTGTGCTTGCAGTGCATTCTGGGTTATTGAGGCTACTGCAGGAAATGGAATAAGTCGCTGTGACCTTTGGGGTATAATGGATTTCTGAGACTGTTGAAGTAAAACTGAAAAGATGCTGCAGTTCCTCTTCTCTCTCTTTCCCAATTCCCTGTAGCCTTTTTCATATTTTCCCTCAACTCTTCATTCACAAAACACTACTTTCTCTGTCCTAGTTGTTGTGGAGCAGGTACAGCAGCAGATACAGAGAAGACCACGGAGCTCCTCTCCTCCAACCTCACCATCTTCTCCCTGAACAGCGGCAGGAACCCTCGTGTCGTCATGGCCGTCAACATCCTCCAGGAGATGTTGTACAGGTTTGTGTAGCACATGAGCTCGTATCCACAGGTGTGTGAATGAGTTCAAGTAGCCGTTAAAAACCCCGTTCTGATCTCTGTGCTCCTCAGGTATCACGGCCAAATTGGGGCCAGTCTCATACTGGGAGGAGTAGATTGCACTGGGAACTACCTGTACACGGTGGGGCCGTACGGCAGCGTGAACACGATGCCTTACCTTGCAATGGGTACCTACGAGATAGAAAGATATTCTCTAAGCATCGTGGCTCCAGAACATTCACCATTTGGAATAACATTTGAATCTGCTGTACTTATTCATTGGATTCCTTCTCAGACCACATGTCTGTTTCATCCTGCAGGCTCTGGGGATCTGGCTGCTTTGGGGATTCTAGAGGACGGGTACAAACCCCACCTGGAGGTACGCCTCCTGGACACCTGTTACACACTGTGACAAGGATTGATAGTCAGGATCATTTACACACCATCACAACATTATTTCACTTACTTTTGGGCATCTTTAACTTAATAATTGGCATAAGGTGGGATTGTAGGTCAAATAATCAGCTACGTGCAAACAATATGGAAAATGTTTTTAAAAAAATGATTCCTGTCACTATTGAATGACGAAATAGAAAAACTGTTTGGGTATTTGGGGAGTTTCTCTCTGTCATTTCCCTGAATTCTTGTAACTCTCCCAGCTGGACAAGGCCAAGGAGCTGGTGCGTACCGCCATCCACGCAGGAATCATGAATGACCTCGCCTCAGGCAACAACATCGACATCTGTGTCATCACCAGAGAAGGAGCGGACTACATCAGGCCGTACCAGGTGTCAGAGTACACAGACAAAAGGTAGGAGTGTGACTGACTTCTGCTGTATGGATCGATTCTTAAAGGAGCTGTGAGTAGGATTGAGTCTCTGGTGATGAGGCTGCAGATTGTTTCCCCTTCCTTTCCAAGTGAGTCAATGATGTAACAACAAGGACAGCTCACTAAAGCCAGTATCCAGTCTGTAGAAACATGGCTGTGCATGAAACTCCATGAAGAGGAGCCGGTCCTGTAGATGTGAAGGGCTCATTCCAAGCTTAATAACACACACGATTCTTAGCTTCAGGTGATTATACTTCAATAGAAACATGCTATGAATATTACACTGAATTTATTTTCATCAATACCTCTAACCCTACACACTGCTCCTTTAAAAAGAGATTATGTTGAACCATGTGTACAAATCAGGTTTCCCTCTCAGAGTAGTGGATATCATCTGTATGTGATTATACAATAACGTTTTTGCTTTTTAGTTATTGAATCCCTCTAACCATCCATTCTTCTATCCTAGGAAAACAAAATACAAATATGGTGCAGGTACAACAGCGGTTCTGACGGAGAAAGTAGTCCCTGTAAAGCTGGAGGTTGTAGAGGAGACTGTGCAGCGGATGGATACAGCTTGATCTGTGATGCAGTCACACCTTAAAACAACACATTTAGCAGAAAAGTGAATAAATGTCTTTTTTTCACTTAAAAAATAAAATGCAAGCCGTGAAAACCTTTTAATGAACATTGTCATGGTTTCTATTCTTCACTGTGAGGTGACAGAAATACATGAAACAGACTGTTTCGTCTATTGTATTTCAGACCAGATGAAAGAAATATAAAATGTGGCAAAATAATTCAAATTGAATGAAAATCTATTCCATCCCTGTTGCTGTTTATTTTCATGTTTTGAAATGATCTGCTAAATGTATTATTAATTTCAAGCCTAAAGCAGTGTATTTATTTATAATAATACTCCATCAACCCGACTACAGTAGATACAGCGTATTGTTATAAATATGAACTTCAAACACGCATTGATGACGTCATTACACCTCTGCTGCTTCTCCGAACCTGATCGCTTCATTTCGCTTAGTAACTGATGACGACACATAAACAGAGCTCTCCTATTGGATGATGCAAGATGCATTGCTTTTATTAACAGTAAGATTCTAACCACAGTTTTCTCTTATTTGTTTTTTTGTTTTTATCAAATCGGGTTTTAAGTTATATAATGTCCATCTGAATGTATTCATGTATACTTGTTGGTTTTATGTAGTTATCTGGTTCTTTTAGCATGCAGGGCTACAATAAAACAGCTTTTAAACCCTTTCACTTTCGAATTCATCGTCCCTTCCCAGGAAGTTATCCGTGACGTTCTTCAGACACCTTCGTCATTCAGGAAAACTTAAGAGCAGAATATAATTCCAATATAGTTGGATACATGATGGCTCTTTTCCAAGTATCTGGTTTTAAGTCTTATGCTGAACTCCGTGAGCAGATTCTTCCAGCCAGACAGACGCATCTCTTGGACCGAACCAACCACTACAACTTCGGGACCAGAACTCAGGAATTTGCTGTCCCTCTGGGTGTAGACGTGAGTATCATTTCAACGAGTTTTGCTACGAAATGAAAAGTCGCCATCGTATCAGGTGACCCTGATGCAACAAGCGTGACGCGTCAGACGCGCTGTGGTTCAACGTCTTTTACGCGTCTGTGGTGCACGTGCGCTTCTCATGCAGCTTCAGATGATGCATTCACCTTAACAGTTACTGTGGGATAATATAACATGTATGATATTCCACTGTCATGTGCTGTTGCATGCATGCACACACACACACACACACACACACACACACACACACACACACACACACACACACACACACACACACACACACACACACACACACAGTGATCTCCTCTTTGGTTCTATTTTAGCCTTCAGGGTTTCTCAGAACCTGTAACCGTGATGGTGGTGTGAGTATAGACCTGAACCACGGGACGACCACCCTGGCCTTCAAGTTCAAACATGGAGTCATTGTGGCTGTGGACTCCAGAGCCTCAGCAGGCCGTTACTTGGGTAGACACGTTTTTATTCCTTACGCATCATATCAAAGATGTGTGCAGCTTTGAAATGTAACACAGAGGAACATGGAGTCATACAAAGTAAATGAGGCAACAAGAGTAACTCTAATTACAAAATGTCTTCTTTACACAAATGTGTCCCGCTCTGCAGCATCCAACGACGTCAACAAGGTGATAGAGATCAACCCCTACCTGCTGGGCACCATGTCGGGCAGCGCTGCAGACTGCCAGTACTGGGAGAGACTCCTGGCCAAAGAATGCAGGTTCGTCTGCAGTGGTTTGAACATCAATGTGTCCCTTCTGACATCTAATGCTCTGTGTGTCTGTGTATTTGACTGTCTGCATACTAAATGTGTTCCATGCAGAGTTGAGTAAAGTATCTGGTCTAGGAAAGAAACCGGAGAACACTCTCATGAGTGTGTGAGGACATGAGTGTGTGAAGACATGAGTGTGTGAAGACATGAATGTTTGAAGACATGAGTGTGTGAGGACATGAGTGTGTGAAGACATGTAGTAACGCATCAAAACACAAATTAAAACCAAATGACTAAATTATATTAATATAAATGTAGCCACAGTAATTGTATCATAAATGTGTTGTTTCTGTTCATTGTTGAGATTCAAACAGACACAAAGGTCGACTTGGACTCGAAGCCGAACAGATCCCTGACTTTACAAAAAACGTCCATAAGCCAAAGATAACAACAACAGGGTCAATGATGCAGTGGTGATGTTTTGGACAGACATGGATGTAAAATGGAACATGACAGGTCGACCCTGGAAACAACCCTGATGGATGTTTCTATTGATTGGTTTCATGACTTGGTCCCTCCAGGCTCTACAGGCTGAGGAGCAACCACAGGATCTCTGTGGCTGCTGCCTCCAAGCTGCTGTGCAACATGATGCTGGGCTACAGAGGCATGGGCCTCTCTATGGGAAGCATGATCTGTGGATGGGACAAAGAGGTGAGCTGTGGCTTTGAGTCTCACCGTCTGGGCCCAAACATGAGAATCCTTTTTCTTCCACTTCCTGTGAAGCAGAGCCTAGAAATACAAATGTCCTCACCTCACTGCACTCGATGATTGAGAGGTTGTCTTCTGAGGCAGGATGTTTAATCTGGATCTTTTGTGCTCCTGTTGGATGTCTCTGTGTCTCCAGGGTCCCGGTCTGTACTACGTGGACGACCAAGGGACGCGTCTGTCCGGCCGCATGTTCTCTACCGGCTGTGGGAGCAGCTACGCCTACGGCGTGGTGGACAGCGGCTACAGGGAGGACATGACGGTGGACGAGGCGTATGAGCTGGGACGCCGGGGCATCGCTCACGCCACACACAGGGACGCCTACTCTGGAGGGGCGGTCAACAGTGAGTCCACTCTGGTTTCCATCTAGCAGACAGCAACATCCGTCTCACATTGTCTCCGTCAGTCCTCTTTGGTCCAGACTGGTGTCTCCACTATTGGACGGGTTACTGGGACGTTTCAGGACTAATTGTGTCCCTTTGGTGATCCTCTGACCTTCTATGTATCACCATCAAAAGTTTAAAAGGTCAACTTGTCCTTTAGTTTAAGAACTAAGAACATTTGCATGAAACTAATCTTACTTAAACTTTCCATAAATTCCCTTTTAATCATCTCTGCTCACTCACTTTTATAACTGCAGTAGGACAACAATTTACATCTATTTTCACTGCAAATTCAGTATTTCCTCGATTCAGTGTCAAGAAAACGTTCATTCAAGTTGCTTAATATAAAATATTATGTACAACTGACTAAAGGTTTCAGCCTAACGTTGTAACAGCAATGATCCTCTGTGGTTCCTCACTTCACAACAGAAATATACAGTTTTTTATGTTTTTCAAAGAGTTATAAAACTGTATGCTATGACTGTCGATTTTTGTTCCATTATAAAGTAGCAAATAGAAGAAATACAATAAATGAACCTCATTAAACAAGAACAAGCTGATGCTGATGAGTCGACCTATAAACTCAAACGTGTTTGATGTCGTTCTCGTCTTCCTCTCACACTCATTTCACGTCTCTACTGATACCTGCAAAGAGATGCATCAGAAATAAGGGAGGAGAGCCATGCTGAGTATGTAGCCATGGTCTGTGACCACTGGAAACATCTGTGTCCTTATGTGTACATTGGAGTAATGTGTGTGTGCGTGTGTGTGTGTGTGTGTGTGTGTGTGTGTGTGTGTGTGTGTGTGTGTGTGTGTGTGTGTGTGTGTGTGTGTGTGTGTGTGTGTGTGTGTGTGTGTGTGTGTGTGTGTGTGCGCGTGTGCAGTGTACCACATGCAGCAGGACGGCTGGATAAAGGTGTGTAAGGACGACGTCTCCGAGCTGATCCACCGCTACAGGAAGGGAATGTTCTGAATGCTCAGCACTCTGAACACACTGATGATGCGTGTCTTTCCAGAAGCTTCTTTGTGCACTTTTCTAGTAGTGATTTTGGAGATGATCCCACTGATGTCTCACAGCAGAGAAATGCTCTCCAAACGTTTCTTTCCTTCCACATGGACCTGAAGTCTACAGGACCAAAGTGTCACTAAACTGCTGAGCTCATTGTGTGCTGTTTGTTGCTAGTGATGTAATGCAGGTGCTGTGTGTGTTGGTTCTCACATGCTTCTGTGTACTAGTGTGTTCTTTGTGTTCACCACACATGCTGTTTACAGCCCTGCTGTCCTGTGATGATTGACATGAACCAACCAAGAGGGAAATTGAGTGAGTGGGTCACATGTTGATGAAAATTAGAAGATTTAGATCTTAAAGCCTTTTTATTCTTTGTTTTTCAGTCGTTTTACTTTCAACCACATTATTTCTTTCAAAGAAATCCTGTTGTAAAATTACAATAAATCTTTTTTCAAATAAATATTTAGCTATGAAAAAACATTTTCTAGATGCCTGGTGTGAAGGTGACATCTATTAGTTTTATTATTGGTGGGCGTGAAATTTGATTAAAACATACAGGAAGTGTTGAATCTTTCCAGAACTAAAGCTGTTGGGTAAAATGTTCAAAGCTCTCGTGTTCCTGATGGTGACAGTCTGACTATTAAATACTTATTATTATTAAATGAACTGGGTCATATCACAGGGCAATTTATTCCTATTTATGTTGATTACATATTCATAGTTTAATGTATAATGGAACGATGACATCATTGTGAGAACGGCTGTGATGTCATCTGTTTCCAGGCAGAACCACAAACACTTTTGACAAAGGAAGTATATTGGTCTGTATGAAAAAAGGTTAAACGTCTTAATCTTCACAGGTCTGTGAGGATGTTTGTTTTCTTTAGCTTAAGTTTAACTTAGAAGGTCACAGAATTCTAGCAGTAAGGAAATAAACAATTATGTTAATATAGAAAATAAAGTAAAAAGGCACTACAAAGATTTGTTGTTAAAATATATTCATGTAAAAATGATTAGTATTATATATACAGTATATATATATATGTATATTAGTATTTTATAATGTAGGTATAACATACATCAATAAGGACAGAGTGTATTTAAAGGAGCAACAGAACTGAAGAATCTCCTGACTTTATACAGTCATCAGTTGCCGGGCAGATTCCAGTGCAACAGGTTTGTAGAAGAAGAAAAAGAAAACAGGACAAAGAGCAGGAAGACACATGATGAGCAATCACAAATAACATGAATCACTTGTATCATTTCTTCTTATGGACATTAATAAATATTATATATATATACTTACTTGACAAAGCAGCTAATGATACAGGAAAGAAACTTAAATGTTTCGTCTCAGTCACAGCAGTTGAAGCGTTGTTACTTTAGGATGCCATAGAGTGTGTGACCTCCCAGCAGAGAAGCCTGGAGGAGTAACTGGTGTGTGTTTTCTCAACTAGACGGAGACGCAGACCTTGGAGAAGCCTTGACGCATGTCTCGTGTGTTTATGTCATGAATTGGGAGACTAAGGTGCAGACCTTCCACCTTAACGCATAACGTGTGTGTGTGTCATCTCAAGTACATCATTCAGAGGGCTGAGACGCAGACCTCGCAGATCACATGACTTCTATGTGTTTCCACTCTGCTACTTGCAATTACTATTTATATTTAATAAATGTCTTGTTGTTTTACACTAGTCGAGTAAGAAGGTCTTTATCAAGGCATCTCATGGTTTCTTGTTTAATGAAAAGTTAAATCCTCTTCAGATATCTGAAGAATCACTGCTTTGCTCCAACAATGTTTACTCTTCTTGCTCTTTTGTTGGACGTCTACAGGTCAAAGACTCATCCAGTTGTCCTCAGAGACAACAGAGGACACTGAATATTCACATCATTGTAGATACTCCAACCACAACATGTGCTGATAAGACTCAGGATTTAGAAATGTTACTCTGTTATGATGAAATGATCTCAGGTGATGTGAGTCTTCCATCTGCAGCAACTCCCACATGCTTTAAAGCAGTAAAGTGAAGAACCTCACGTTTAGAGGTCAAAGGGCAGCAACAACATGCATGTGATTGTGGCTGCAGTCACAGAGGGGAAGCACATGGAATCACAACAACACAAACATCTGGAGCAGTGGAGCATTTATTGAACAGCAAGACAAAGGTACAAAAAGGGAAAATGGAGCCACTTCATCTACAAAACCACAAGTGATTTAGAGCTTCACTGTTCAACTCCCACGAAACCAAGAAGAAACACGTCCATCGATCCTAAACTGCAGTAAGAAATATACAATTACATTTCAATCCTTGTGTCCCAAATTTAAATAATATGATACTTAAACTGATCAAAAGACACCAATAAACTTACTGATTTATTCAGAAACCCTCAAATTATTATTTTCTTCAGCCTGTTAAATTCAATGTAAAGAAAAACACAAGCAAAACTTAGATACGAGATACACAATCAGAAAATAAATGTTCTAATGTCTATATTTGGTCTGTGTCTCTGTGTGTGTGTGTTATTACATGATTCAACCAGAAACCCAAACAGCAGAAGCATCAAAGAGTAAATCTGGTGGATTAGTTTGAGATGAACACACTCGTCTGTGAGGACTTTGATGCTTTCATTGATTTAAACGTCTCCTAAAATAATCCTAATTTTATTTCATCAGAGAAAATTCAAACTTTTTATTAAAATCAAACAACCCAAATAATTAAATATCACTGTTAATGTTTCCTCACAGCTTCCAGATGTTCACCAACCCTGATTCACACCGTTTAAATGAAAGATGAATAAGCCATAAATTCACAGTTTATGGAGAAGAATGTGGAGACATCGGTTGTTGATCCACAGGAAAATTCACCCATAAACCTGAAGAGAGAAACATATAAAACATAAAAGAGAAAACTAAATAATTTACCACAAACTACTATGACTCCATTTGGATAAAGATGTGTTAGTGAGTTCCTAGAAGATAATGTAAGAGCTTTAAATATCAGACTTTATCTGAGGAGCTGATGTGAAGCTTTGTGTGTCTTTCTCTTAATAATCTCACGTCTCATGGAACCAAACTTCACCTTTGTTGTAGAAAAAGTCAAAGAGTGTCTTTACATGAGACGCTCCTTGTGCTCATACTGAGGGAAGCTTTGTGAAGCAGCAGCTGGGAATAGTTCATGTCCCACGTGGAGCTACTCACTGTGTGCAGGACGCTGACTTCAAGCTTTTGGATTCAGTTCCTCAGAGAGTTCAGAGCCTTCAGTAGAAGAATGGAGTTTGTCTGAAGAGCGTTTGGCTGAAATAAAAAGGAAAAAGAATTTTAGTGTCAGTGTTCTAACAGCTTCCTCCCAGTAGATACAATCTCAGTTTTTAATACCTATTTTCTCTTAAAATTACTATCTGAAGAATGTGTAGAAACAACTAATTACATTGCAATTAAGCGTCTGTCAAGTACAAAACAAGTTTTGTCTTAATGTAGTATTGTCTAAAAGGTAAATCATACTAAACATATTAAGAATATTAGCTAATATGATTTAATAACATGTACATAGTAATAAATCTTACAAAGATATGAATTTGCTTCTTCTAGTGATGACATCATGACATCATGTGACTTCAGTGTCTCATTCTGGATGAAAAGCATCAACTCAAAGTCTAAAATCAAATGCTCCTCAACACTGGTCTCTGATTGGCTCTCTCACCGTTCCTATTTCTCTTATACACCAAGAATCCAACCACAGCAGCGATGATGCCAAGAACAGCCACAGCAGCGATGATGATGATGAAGGTGAAGCCAGCAGGTTTCTCTGTGGAGCACAAAACAAACAAAGAGTCTCAAGATGAACAGATGAAGCAGGTCACAAGAGAAGAAGACCCACTGAACACACACCATGTGACGTCATGTCTTCATGATGACTGAGACACATATTGGATAAACTTGACTCTGTCTGATTCACTGATGGATACATGGATTAATCCCAGGATTTACTCATCTTTAAGGGACCAGTAGTTGTGTGAATGCAGATTCTACAATGTTCCACATTACAATAGTTCACCATGGACTCAAATAAAGCTCTTACCTGGAATGACTTTACAAAAGGATGGTGAAAAAGAAACGTATTCACAAAGAAATGAACCAAATATTGACACATTTGTGTATTAATGTCGACTAGTAAACAGAGTTCAGAACTCTTGCTGTGGTTTAATTCTTAAAATGACTACAAATAAAAACGACATGAAACAAATGTAAGAAAACACAACTTTCCAAATCCAAAAGACACAAAGTGAACAAAGTGAAGGTGTGCGTCCCTCCTTCACCGCTCCGGGTCTCAGACCTACCCGTGTTGGTCCTGGTCTTGTCCAGTTTGGTGACCATGTCCTCGTCCACACCAGACAGCTGGAACACACACTCGTACCTCCTCCAGTCTTCAGCAGGGACGGAGGACAGTTTCAGGTCAACCCTCATCTGGAAGGTCCCGTCGTGGTTGGGGAGGACCTCTCCGAGGTCCACGTCCTCATGGAGCTCCTCTCCATTTTTCCTCCAGAAGAGGGTGGCGCTGTCGGGGTAGAAACCTGTAGCGTGGCAGCTGACTGGAGAGGAGGGAGTCTTCTGGAGGAGAGACACTGAGGGACGCTCTGGAGACACAACAGAGGGACGGGTAAGAGGTCCTTTATTAATATTTAATGTGTATTAATATCACTCATCTTTGATGTAGTGTATTTAAAATGTATTTAAGTTTACTAAAAGAATGAAATGTCTCTAAAGTTTCATTGTTTAAAGAAGGGAGACAAACAGATGATGAGGGGTGAGACGGATTAGAAAGGGAGGAGGACAGTGTGAGAGAGTAAAGAGACAGCGAGACGGACAGAAACACAGCAGAGACAAAGACAGAATGGAGGGACAGAGTGGGGACAGGTGTGAGGGAGGAAGTGAGGGAGGGAATGCAGTGAAGGAGAGAAGGAGGTGAGGGGGGAGACATGTGGGAGACACAGTGGGTCTCTGTGTGTTGCTGACATGTTGCTATGACAACAACAGAAGGTCTATGAGCATCGTGTCCATGGAAGGACATCAGGTCATGTGATCCTACCGGTTCTCATCAGAGAGCTCCTCCCGTAGTTCACGTACTTCTTCAGCCACTCGGGACACAAATGAGTCAGGTAGTTCTTGTCCTGTGCTATCCAGGCTCTGTCATTATCCCACTTGTGTTTGGTGATGACAGCCTGCTGTTTAGGAGCAATCCATTGCTCTGTCTCCAGGTCAAATGATATGAAGTCTTCTCCATCATAACCATACTGATCATAACCCTTGACCTTGTTGGTCTCATCATCCCATTCACAGCTGTACATGTTCTGGTAAATGTGGACACCTGAGAGAGAGAGAGAGAGAGAGAGAACATGTTGACATATGTGGTTGATAAAAGACTTTAGTCATCATCTGATTATCAACATTTATAATGATTCATATAAATAATTCATCATCTAATTGATTGATGTTTCAACACTAAAATCACTGAATGTTTCTTATAAACACTTTAGTTCATGAACTCTCATCTGTATCATACTCCAGATTTCGGGCTCACACTAATTATTCTAGTCTTTGCAGATGATGTCATTACTATTTTGAATGAATCCATGAGTTGTTCACAGTGTAAAATGTCAGAGAGGCTGATGAAACCTTGGAAGTGCTTCTTTAGTGGGAACAACACTGAGCAGTATTTCATTCATCACCATTTCAAACAGACAAGAGGAACAAGTCGTCTCAGTGAGAAACCTCAACTAGAAAATGTTGGACGTCATCTGATAAAAACCTGGAATGAAAAACTGCAGCATCGACTCCCTGAGATCAAGTAAAGCTCATCTAATGGGAAAAGTATTCATTATGTTTATATACTTTATAAAAAACTTTAAAATGTTTCAGTCAAGAAAAGACCTCAAACTGTTTAATGTGTGTGTGTGTGTTTATGTACTAACATAAAGGACACAAATATAAACATAAAGTGTGAAACATAAACAAACCTCCAGTTTGGTTGAAGCGTTGTTTTGCTATTTCAATGTTGGCTTTGAAGACCTGCTGGGCGCCCATAAAGATCTCAGTGTTCCTCTTCAAGTACTGAGGATCATCCTCTGTGACTCTGCTCATCCAGTCCTGTCTGGGTTCTGCTCTCCTGGTGTTACTGTCATAGTGATAAATCTCTACTTCATCCACCAGCCCAACAGACACAAACTCTGGGAAGTTTGGGACTCCAGAGGTCGCAGTGTAGAAATACTTCAGAGAGTGAATCCCTGGAACCAAAAAGGAATCATTTTCACTTCTGATGTCACACTTTAATAAATCAGTAATGATGTTGTTTTCCTGCAAACAGAATTTTAAAAAAACACAGAACATCCAAGAAACCCTGATAACATCTGCTGTGTTTAACAACTCAATAAATACACAAATAAATGTTTACTTTGATATTTATGATGATTCAGCTTTTAAAAACATTATATTCTGAAATGAAATATTAAATAAATTGCATATTTAGATCATCATTTCTGACATTTCTGGTTTGTAAAACCAGATTAATTATTATTGTATAATGTTCCTTATATTTACATTTAATTTGATCGTTTACATCAAACTATTTTATGTCATAAATTGTGACCTCAGACGTTTCTTCTTGTGAGGTTTTAAACATTAACTTTGAACTCTGAGTTTCTTGAAGTGAAGTAGCAGCACAAACAAGTTCAAAGGTCATTTATTGGATCTTTTATTGCCGTTTATATTTTATATGTTTATAATATTTATTCATTCTGTTCTTTTTTGGATTCAACCGTCAAGAAACAACAAACTAATCTGACCAGCTTCTTGTGTATTTCTATATTTAAGCTTAACTTTAGAATATCTTTATAAAAAACTAAAGTATAAACACATGGACACAGATTTATATGTAAGAAACGTCTCCTCAGTGATTTGTGACTGACTGACATTTTTTTTTTCACTGGTCGCTGCCTTCACTTTCACATACAACACAGTTGGTGATCTGTTCACTGGTGCACTTGATGTTTTACTTTCATTTCAGCTTTTCTTTTTTATTCTATATCCCCTTATCCTTCAGCCTTTGATTTTATACTGCCGAGTTAAATTGTAAGTTTGTAAATTAAATATTCCATTTCTCTTGCATGTTATTTGTCTCATTGTCTTACTGTCCAATGTTATGCACCAAACACCATGTCAAATTCCTTCTATGTCTAAATGTTACTGATCTATTTTACTTTCTATCAGCATGATGAAAAGAATCTAAGAAGATTAGAATATTATTTAAAAGTCTCAGCACAGTAAAATGAGAGTTTTGAATTATGTTTCACAATCCTCTAATGTCATCTGTGTCTGAATTCATAAAAGTCATATTTATGTGTTTTTATTTCAGCACTGGTCACTAAAATTAAATTACATATTGAAAACCTGATTAAAAAACTAACACTAAGACTTGGCTTCTTTTACAGAAATCGCTCGTGTTTCTCTTTGAGAGCGCGTAAACTGCTCGTCTCGTCAACTTTTTGACGTTGACCGTTAGCCGACTATGGAGACGTGCTGTATAAATGTGCTTCGTCCAGAAGCCTAGCAGCTCTGGACACTGTATAATAACAGAGCACTGAGGTTTTTCACTGGCTGTGGTCGCCTCACACATCACGGTCAGCTTTATATGACGTCTGGGTGGCCATCTTTGAGCACTCGGAGAGAAACTCACTGGTTGTCCTTGATCTACAAGGCTCTCCTCGGTATGGTCCCGTCTTATCTATGTTCACTCCTCCGTGGAGCAGAGAACCGGTACGCTTTAAGGTCCAGCGACATTTACTGCTTGTACATTCCACGAGTGCGGACTGAATTGGGGATAAAAGCATTCAGTTTTTCCGCCCCATCAACATGGAACAATCTCCAGGCTGACCTGAAATTGTCTCAACTTGTATCTTTTAATGTTTTCCGACGTCTCCAAATGGACAGACAACAGAAATCTATTGAACGGTGCCTCTGCTTTTGACCATTTTTTCTTTGTATTTTAGTTTTTAACTTAATTTGTATTGTGGTTTTACTCATGTCATGTATATGTATTTTATGGCTGTTTTTTAACGACGTGTGCTGCTGCCTTCTTGGCCCGGTCGCCCTTGAAAATGAGATCTCGATCTCAATGGGACTTTTACCTGGTAAAAAAAAGGTTAAATAAAAAAAAAATAAAAAAAAAAATGTTTTTTAATCTGTCAGAGAATAAATCTATTTCCTGATAATGCATCAAATACTGCAGAGAGATGCTGGACGTTTGAGGCTCATTCTGACATCAATAAAGTCTAAATATCAAATATTTCAGCTGATAGCATTTTTTAATATAAACACATGAGCTAAACTCACTGGATTCAGATGGATAAGTTGTTGTTTTTGTGACTGAGACACAAACTAAAGAGTTTAAAATCAACTTTGAGCTCAGACTGAGTTTGACATTTGTTCACTTCTTTTTTCTCACTCATGAGACAACAAGCTGATATCGACAAGGAATATTGATGACTGATTCATCGGTCCAGATTGACCAAACAGCGTCCGTGTGACGTCATCTGTGACGTGCCGCGTCATGCTGCTTCAAGAGCGGTCCCTCCGTTTAATGTCCCGAAGACAGAGACAGCAGAGTGAGACAAACACACTTCTGTCCTTTACACAAACTCACGAGACGAAACACGCGCGCACTTTGACAACATTTGTTACTTTTTACAACTTTCTCTGACGTCATCGAGACATCAGAGACACTTCACCTGATGACTGCAGCCTATGAGGACACGAAACTTCTACAATTAAACAAAGCGTTAACTTACGTGGTGCAGCGGCGTGAAGGCTTATCATCAGGAGAGCCAGAACCGAGCTCTGCGCACCGAGACGTCCCATTCTCTAGTTCCGCTTGTTGTACCGGGAAGGAGAAAAGGTTTCACGGTCCGCTCTGTTCCAGGATCAGTCCCCAACTGAGGGAGGAGGAGGAGGACCGCTGACTTCAATGTCCTGCCACAGCTCAATTCTGACCAATCAGAAGCCAGCATTTGTTTATTGTCATCAGTAACTAGGTGGAATCAAAGACGATAGGTTGTTGTAGGAAGGGGACACTTCATTCAGACTGAACAGAGGACAAGAGACATGCGCCTCACACGGCTTATTTACATATTCTTTATGTACTATATATATATATATATGCAGTCATATGACTTCTAACAAGTGTGTGTTTTCTATATAGATTTTACATGATTATGACACAAATATGTCTCAGTGTGTTCTCTTGACGTCTTTCAGCTTCCTCCTGTTCATGATTTAATTTATTTACACCAAACTAGAGTCGATGGCAGAACCAAAGAAGATTTGTGAAATCCTTCCTGGTTGGAAGCCACAAACTCAGCTCTGCTCCTCACACAAGTACGTTCTAAATATTCAGAGATACTTTGTAAAGCTCCTAAAACACTGTGTAGTCCACCAGGGACATCCCAGCTCTTTGTTAACAACTATAAAATAAAATGATAAAATGCAACCCTTCACTTGTGAAAAGTGTATCACCATCATCCAAACGTGAGACTAAAGCTGCTGTTATTTCCATCAGACTCAGAGTGAGAGTACAGTAAAACATCCCAATGATACACAATGAATGATCTTTGACTGAGAACGTTATCAGTTCTTTTAGCTTCTGACTGAAAGTCAAACCCAGTCAGTCTACAAGCTGCTGAAATCAGTCGTACTTGCTGTGTTTCATGGTTCTGAAATACAGCAAAGAGAAGTGATTCAACCCCATTAAAGGGAGCACAGAGATGATCCTTGCTGTAATCTGCTAATCTAATCTGAGCATTTCTCTGTGAGGTTTCTCATGTCTGAATTATGTCATTTTCTCTGTTTTGTGTTGTGAAAAACTGTCTGATGGTTTTACTGTTTGAATTACTTGTGTTTTTCTGCTTTGTCTGCAAATTAAAAGTTGCCAACAGCAGAATGAGGAACCTAAACTTCACCGAGCAGAAGCCTGACTGCTTTGTCTTCAGAGTCTTTATTCAATAGGAGATCGTTCCTTTTACAAAGAGATCAAATGTAGCAAAGACACAACACTTTAGTGTTAAAAGCTCTTAGACGAAGATACACATGAAATAAAATGTAACACGTACTTGTTTGAGTTGCCACTGAGCCTCGCCCTCCCTCTGAGGACACCTGCATGCTGCCATCTTGTGTGCTCCTTTGTTGTTTGGACGTGTCAGACACACAAACATGTCTCGCTGTAAAACACACACACAGCTCATCATTTTATCACATGCAAGTAAAAAAAAGGAAAATATATGTTTTTCTATTTTGGGCTATTAATTGTTTTATTAACCTAAATTCTCCAGATAAGACTTATTCTCTGGAAGAGGCAGAAGTCAGGAATCACACCAAATCTTCCCAGAATGCAACCTGATTCATTCTCACACTGTCTGTAGGTCACAGTTCATGAGGCCTTTACGGCTGCATCTCTTTCAGGAGTCGGGACCAGTCCCACAGCGAACAGCTCTTCCCTCTGTGCCGTTTATGGGAAATCACCTGATGAGGCCGTTGGTTTGGTTTTGGTTTCTAGTGTGTGACGCTTCTGCCACGATGTGCATATTATGGCAAACACAACTTGGATCTCTGCCTCGCCACTGAAGCTTCTTGCCCTCCTCGCTTTGCCACATTCCTCTGGAGTCAAAGAAGATTTCTGTGGTTAAATAATCAATGATGAGCAGTAATAAGGTGTCTCCAGCTGCCTCTAAACCTACAATACATTGCTCCATATAAAGTAAAATAACCTATATGGTGAACGTGTTGAATAGAAAGGAGTTGTACTGACTTTAAAAGACACGTTGCTTGTTAAAATAATGTAATAACACTTGTCTGGTCTCTCTGTGTTAAACTAAGTGATTAAAACAAAGATGATCTCGCTGTGTGCTTTGTCTATTTCTATTGTACACAATACACTAATTGATAATAACTTTTTTATAATAATGATCATGTGATATTATTTCCATAGATGAAACTGTTTTGAGAATCAATAAGGTCACACAAGGACACAGAAGGCCATGATTTGTTATTTTGTAGTAAAGGTCGCCATCTAGTGGCAGAGATGAATATATTCTTTTTGTCCATTTCAAATTGTTTCATTGTTTTACATAAAACTGCTAATTGTTGCTCTGTCGTTGAGGTTAGTTGATTTAATTTTCACTTCAAACTTTACCTTTGAAATCGCTAGGCGTTGATTGTGGTATTTTGATTTTGAAATAGTGACCGGAAATACATATTGTGTGTTTCTAGCTGTCGCGACAGCCAATCAGCGTTGAGATGCTCCGCTCATCATCACCGCGGTCCTGCTGTCACAGCGCCATCAGGCGTTCTGCAACTGGATGTCAATCACCTGAGTCCTGAGTTCTTTTTATAGGAATGGACTGCCCCGTCACTAACACTGTAAATTGTGAATTGCAGTTATGACCTGTCAATAAACGTTTAACTCAGAGGTCTTCAACAGGGGGTCTGCGGAGGTACTGCAGGGGGGGTTGCAACAATATGAAAAATGTTGTCATATTTCTTCATGTAAAGTATTTTTTAAGCATTTTTTTTCTCCAAGTAAATTACAATACGTTTATGCTTGATAATGTACAGGAGTCCCTAAATTACATTGGTTGGCTATTGTTGATTTGGGTTTCTAGTGACTTTTGCATTGGATATACTCCTAACATCAACAGCAAATTGTTTTTCATTGTGTTTAAGTTGGTGGAATCCATTCTTACCTCAAAACCTGGTGGGGAACTAATAATAAATGAATACCTCCGAACCAAGTGGATGAAAGCAGAAGGAAAATGATGAACATACTAGCAGCTGACCTGACAGAAAAATTGGCAATTTATTGTTTCTTACTTAGCCCTTGTGATCTCAATCTCATTAAATTCCCTAAATTTGGTGAAAAATATTTTCTTCTTTAACCTTGCAGTAGCCTACATCACCACCCAGAAAGCTGAAAGAAATGTATGCCAAAGGAACTGTGGCATTATTCCCCTCCCCCGGTGACCCTTATGCTAAGAAAGGATATGTAAGTTTAACGCAGTAAAGGATGTGGTTGTGAAATGCTCTATTTAAACAGTTTGATTTCTACCAGAATATCTTTTTCAATTTTAAATGTTATTAATGAAGTGTCTTGTTATCCTTTCATCTTCTCCAAGGAGCATTATTATGATGGCGAGAGTGGGACTGGGTATCTTAAACTATTCAGAGATGCACTGCTAAAGACACACGATCATCACTGGGAGGTAATACTGGAAGAATGTATGATGATCAGTGATGGCCTTTTCGTTGCACATGATGTTTTATCCAGCCAATATGAAACATTCCATATTTGCACATGGTTGTAATCAGTATTGATAACAGGGTATTTTTCATATTGTGTAGAATCAGCCAAAGGACCATCTGCTGATCAGATGTCTGGGACCAGCTGTCAGCCGAGAGTCTGAGCTTGTTCCAGAGTGCCCTGAGCGACGATGAATGCAAAGAAGCCATTTCATTGATGAAACATTCAGCTGATGGAGACACAATCAAGAAGAAGATGAAACTGACATTTTGTCTCTCGCCGCAAAGCGATCCTTGACCCCCAGCAATCCAGTGACATATTCTCCGACTTTCCACGTTTTAAAGCTGTCCAAGGCTTGGTAAATATCTGACGTATTGGACACACAGTAAATGACAACACAACTAACAATTTTGTTTGGTTGTGTTATCACATTTTGAAACTATCCTCCAACATCCCCACCCTAGGTTGAACAGGATTTCATTCTGATGTTTGGAGAGGATGAATCAAGCAAGCTTCTGGAGAGCCAACCACATTCAAGGAAAAGATCATCCAAGAATGCAGAAAGCTTCCATCCAACAGTGAGCTTGTTTTATTGTACTTAAACTTGAAATATATCAACATGTGTAAACAATTGCATATCATCGTAGTATGTAAACTGGATTGAGATTTAAATATAATTTGGCATTTCTGCTGGTGTGTTAACAACAAACCTGTGTTGCAGGTTGGGACAGTGACCTGTCTTTGGTTTTACTGCTGCTGCACCTGATACCACCTTCTGCTCAGGGTCAGAAGAAACCAGGAAAGCTGTCTGCATCCCAAGCAGAGACGTATCTGGTGGCATTCAAGAAGGTTGGTACTTTTTACCAATTTATGACAGGAATTTGAAATTATAAATCAATTGTTGTAATTACAACAATTTAATTGTCTCTTCATGTGCGTTTGTCTTTTCAGACTGGAACAAACATCCAAGAGCACCTTGATGCCATCGCTTCGACTACTCAACCCTACCTCCTGGCTGTTGGAGCGAGGAAGAATCTGATCCACCAGTTCTTCATCATCCTTGACAAGAATGCCAAACCTTGCAGGTGAACCTCTTCTCTGGGTGCTTTTGATGAACTGTTCAAGGCACATTTGGTGTTGTGCACATCATACAACACCATGCTACACAACACGTACACGTTCATCCAAACTACTGTGTACAATATTGATGTTGGCAAAGTCAAAGAGAGTCCTTGTGTGGCCAAAGTTAGAGCAAGGTTGCTTCATTAGTATCATCATCAAGTGTTTTGTTTGTCAGGCCGAGTTAACTTGTTCAAATACGCTTGTTAGGCATTTACGTTTTGCTCATGGTTAATTGCCTGAATAAAAAATGTTGTCTTAAATGTTCTCAGACTGGATGTGGTTCTGTGTTTGGTACTTTTTCAGGTTTTAGGAAACATGTAAACACCAGGTCAGTCTGCTGTAAATAGTTTGGTCTCATCCATGGAGGAAGTGTTTTTTGAGATTCATAACCAGGCTAAAGATGTAGCTTTACACAAGACAATGACACTGACTGACTCTGACTCCCATGTTCATTCATTCACTGTGTCACTTTCACTTGTCACTTGTCACTTTGTTTAGCTGGTGCACTTTATCTTTATTTCTAATTTTATCTTATCTCCTCTAACTTACTAACCCATAGCTTTAGTTTTTAGCGTACTAACCCATAGCATATATTTTATTATACTTTTATTTTATTTTTATCTTATCTGCACTATGTCGTCATTATTGTACTGTCTTCTGTCAAGACAATTTCCATGTATGTCCAACATATTATGGCAATAAACGTTTCCTAATTCCTGATTCCTGAATCCTGAGAATAAAATAGAACACGCTTTCAAAAAATGAGCAAACCCATTCACACCCTTCAATTCTGAGTCTCAACGAAACAAACACTTCACAACAAGGTTACTGGGACGTATGACCAAGTTATTGTAACGGACACATTTGCATATGTTCCCATTTTGGGAACGCTAAAGATAATTTTGAAACATCCACAATGTTCAGATATGTTAAAGACCAGGAACATGCCTGAAGTGTATGCAGACTGAAGCGATGCCACCCTTTTTAAAGATAAAAATGCCTTGCAGATTCAGTTATTTTATGACGACTTTGAAACTGCAAATCCCCTGCGCTCTAAAAAGGCTTTACACAAATTAGGTGCAATATATTTTACGGTAAGAAATGTTGCTCCAATCTTTAATTCGTCTTTGATTAACATTCATTTGAGTGCTCTTTTTCACGCACAGGATATCAAGCGTTATGTGGCTTTAATTTGATACTTGAGCCACTCGTCAATGGTCTGAAAGTACTGGAGACAGAGGGACTTACGCTTCCCATGTTTAAACATGTGATTCATGGCACAATTGTTCAGGTCACTGGGGATAAGCTCGGCTTGCGCTGTCTGCTTGGCTTTGTGGAGTCATTTAGTGCTTTGAGAAACATTGTTTTCAAATTGTATTCTGCGAAGATGACCCAGAAGTTGTACTGAGAAACGCAGTTGTCTGTTAAATTCACTTCACTACTTCAACACAGCAAACTATTTTTCTGTAGATATAATGCATGACATTTTAGAAGGAGTTGGCCAGTTTGAGGTCATTCAGAACAACTTCTAAAATGCCAATCAACTTGCTGGTAGAATACATGCTTTTGACTGGTTACAATCAGCAGCGAAACCATCCACAAAGGGTAAAGTTGTTTGATGCAAGCAATCATTTGGGGTTTAATGCCCTACAGTCTTGGTGCTTATTACGCAATATGCCTCTGATATTTGGTGATTTGGTGCAGACACGGGATAAACACTGGCAACTTCTACTTTTACTTCTACAGATAGTGAACATTGTATTTTCACCAGTTCTGTCAGAAGGCATGACAATTTACCTCAAACATTTAATCGAAGATCATCATCGGCTTTTCAAGCACCTTTATCCTGCAATCAATCTCTTGCCAAAGCATCACTTTATGATACACTACCCTTGTAATATTAGGAACATTGGCCCAGTCTTGCACATGTGGTGCATGCGTTATCCAGAGCCTCCAGGGCCGTCATTCTTTTTTTGCTTATAGTTTTTTACTGAGCTGCTGAGTTGTATGCATGCTCTTCAGAGTGTAATGTTTGTAAGATTCCACAGCAACCCTTTTGTATGTGGCCGGGGTTTTCCCACCAAAATAGTATATTTATTTCTTGTACAGGTGGGGGCCATTAGAAAAGAAGTGCATCTGAGACGCACGTCTTGTTCACGTGGGGGGATGGGCACATAAGTGCAGGACAAAGATTGGTTCCAATAACAAACACTTTGAAATGTGGACAACTTTATATGTGGGGCTGTGAACAAGTGTGTGTGTGTGTGTGTGTGTGTGTGTGTGTGGTGGTGTTAGAGAGAGAAATGTGGTGAAGAGTGAATAAGAAAGACAGTCTCACATTTTCAAAGAAAGAAATGGTCTAAACTTGACACTTCTGACCCCTTATAGCCTCCACATTCACTGCCGGGTCAAATTGACCCGAACATCATCTCTGTAATATAAACCTGCAGGGGGGGTTTCAAATGCATGATTTTATTTTTTTTACGTTGGTTACCCTAATTAAGCCAAGCAGAAGAAGTTTCATACAAAAAAAGTACTTTCAAATATTTTTCCTAGATTTTCAAATTTTGAAACGGGTCAATTTGACCCGCAACATGACAGGAGGGTTAAAATACAGAAATGAAAAAAGCTGAAATTAATTCTAAACATTGCTGTAAGAATAAAAACAGGAGAAGCTGAGAATTAAAAAGTACATTTTTTGTAGTCATATAAGGTTTAGTACAAGTTATAGTTGTAATTGTGGATCTAGCAGTAGAAGAAGTAAGTACTAGTTGTACTAGTATTTGAAAGCAATTGTGGTGTACCTATGGTTGAGGTACAGATAATCATTGAGGCTTTTATTTTGAAATAATGGAATTGGGTGAGGGGGTTTGGGAGACAGAATGTTTTTCATTCAAACTAAATGAACTTGGTAAATGGACTTGTGCAGCGCTTTTCTGGTCTTTTCTAGTCTTCTGACCACTCAAAGTGCTCTAACACTACATGTCACAGCTAGAGGAGCAATGCTAGGGTCAAGTGTCTTGCCCAAGGACACATTGCATAATGCATATATGCATTCCAACAATTCTAACCATGGCTAAGCAGCACCATGAATCTGCAAAAAGTATGCACCTAGTCAAGTTGGTTGCGATCCGCCAATTCAAACCTGAGGCAGGGGGGAGAAGGCACACGCCCGGGGACTGGTGGACTGGAGGCGTGGACCGGGAGATGGCAGAGGGAAGTGACGGAGCAGGAAGCGAGTCGGGCGAGATGGAATTAGGTGGCTGGAAGGACAGAGAGTGGGAGACAGTTCGGAAGAAGAAACGTCTAAAGATTCAAAGCGACCAATCGGATGATAGTGAGTATGTTCAAAGAGAAGAAGCAACAAGAGAGGAGGAGGGATAAATACAAGGTCATCGTTAAACTGACGCAAGAAGAGGCTTCTTTTGGTGAGTGGAATCCAATCCGACTCACTAGATCTATACATAAGGAAATTGGAGAGATAAAGAGTGCTAAAGTGCTGAGAAATGGATCATTGCTGATTATGTGCAGGAATGGAGGACAACAAGGGAGAGCAATTAGGATGAATACAATAAATAGCAAGAAAGTGCAATGTTCCATGGCTGGTGACAAAAAACTAGTCAGGGGAGTCGTCTCAGGGATCCCAGTCAATGTATCAGAGGACGATGTTAAAACAAACGTAACTAATGCGAAAGTAATTGAGGTCAAACGGATTAAATCAAACAGAAATGGGATTAAAAGTGACAGCCTTTCAGTCTTGATCACTGTTACGTCTTCTTCTTCTTCTTCTTCTTTGGGATTTTACGGCAGCCGGCATCCAATAAGTTGCATTGCTGCCATCTATGGGCCTATCCCACTATTACTTTACACTCTGTCATACACTCCAGCATCTCTTAAAAATTTAAAAAGACAGTTCTTTCCCCACTCGCTTACTCCTAGAATATTTTCCAGAGTTAGATCTTCCACGCCAATTCCTCTCAGTCCTGAGAATAGCTCCTGCCTTTGCCGGTCATACTTCCTACACAACATCAACACATGCTCCACTGTCTCAGGTTCCATACATGAGCACAGGCCACTCTGATGCTTTCCTATAATATATAAAGTGCTGTTCAATCCTGTGTGACCAATTCTCATTCTAGCCATAATAACCTGCTCTTTACGACTGCTCCCCCCTCTGCTTTTATTGATATTAACCGTAGCATGTACCCTGAATAGATGCCTCCCTTTGGCTTCCTGCTCCCATACTTGCTGCCACTTTAGCATTGTTTCCTGCCACACTACACTTTTACCTTCTGCCTTAGATAGATTTAAATTGACCTCTATAGCCTCTTTTTGAGCAGCCCTTTTCGCCAATTTATCAGCCTTTTCGTTATACGTAATGCCTACATGAGCTGGAACCCACATAAACGAAATTTCTACCCCTCTCCTTTTCACATCTCTAATTGCTATTAAAATCTCATATACAAGGTCTTGCCGCCTCTTTGACGACCCTTTCCCGATACTACTGATAGCTGACACAGAGTCACTACATATCAATACTTTTTGGTTCTGAATCTGCTCAGTCCATTGCACTGCCATCAAGATTGCATATAATTCCACTGTGAATACACTTAAAAAATTTGACGTTCTCTTAAAATCTTGGACCTTCCACCTCTGAATAATAAAAGCTGCTCCTGTGGCACCGGTTGTTTGATCTTTCGAACCATCTGTAAAAATGCTAATATGTTCCTGATATCTCTCCATTATCTGACATTGGACTGCATATACTAAGTTTGCCTCAGGATTATCCGTCTTAATTTTAAGTATCTCTAAATCGGTTTTTGGGGCCTCTAATAGCCATATAGGAACTGCCGGCCACATTACCCCTGGGCAAAAGTTCTTATCTTTTATAGCCATTTCCTGTGCCACTGCCTCCCCTGTCCATCCAAAACTTGACAGTCTTGCCATCTCTCTTTCCCAGCTTGTCTGAATTGTCCTGTTCACTGGGTGATCCCCCTTTTGACCCATCAGATTTACCCAATAATTCGCCTGAAGCTGCTTTCTTCGCAGATCAAATGGCATTTCTCCTGCTTCTACCTGCAATGAACATACTGGAGAAGTTCGCACGGCTCCTGTACATATTCTCAATGCCTTAGCTTGGATTACATCTAATCTGGCTAGCACTGACTTGGCTGCAGATCCATACACCAAACACCCATATTCAATTCTTGCTCTAATTAAATATATATATATTTGCTTCAAGGAGACTACGTCTGCTCCCCACTCTGTTCCAGCCAGGCATCTCATTACATTCATTACCTTTTTACATTTGTCTACTATACTTGCCACATGGTTCCTCCACGTAAGTCTAGGATCAAATACCACACCAAGAAATTTAAAACCTTGCACCCTTTCCAAATTCTTACCATACAACTTCAAGGTTATATTTTCGTATATTTTCCTCTTAGTAAAACACATATATTTAGTTTTCTCAATTGAAAATCTAAAACCCCATTTCCTTCCCCAATCCTCTACTGACGTCAGAGCTTCCTGCACCTTCTTCAGTGTGTATTTCACATTTTTCCCCCTTTTCCATAAGCTACCATCATCTGCGAATAATGACTTTCCAATTCCTGGCTGAACATTAGAAAACACATCATTAATCATTATATTGAACAGCAATGGACTCACCACACTACCTTGTGGCGTCCCATTTTCTACGAAACACCTTCTAGATATTGCTCCTCCTATTTTCACCTGAATGCTTCTATTATATAAGAAGTCCATTACCCAGTTAAACATGTTTCCCCCAATTCCTAGTATGTGCATTTTGATTAAGAGACCTTCTACCCATAGCATATCATATGCTTTTTCCACATCTATAAATACTGCCACAACAGTCTCTTTCTTTACCTGAGCTTTTCTTATTTCATCCTCAAGACATATGATTGAGTCAATCGTACTTCTTCCTTTTCTAAATCCACTCTGACAGCTAGCCATCAGCCCCGTTTCTTCCATAAAGTGCATAAGCCTTCCATTCACCAATCTTTCCATTAATTTACCCAAGTGAGACGTTAAAGCTATTGGTCTATAACTTGCTGGATTACTAGCATCTTTCCCCGGTTTTCTTATTGGTAAAATAACTGCCTCTTTCCATCCAGTAGGAATCTTTCCCTCCTCCCACACTTTATTAAATAGATTTAGAACCTTCTCTATCCCTTTATTACTTAAGTGCCTTACCATGCTATAGCATATTTCATCTTGGCCAGGAGCTGAATTCTTGCATTTATCTAATGCATTTCTTAACTCTCTCATTGTAAATGGAACATTATATTTATCATCTAACTTCCCTTTCTTTTGGATATTCTCAGCATATACCCTCCTTGTTTCTTCCCTACCCATTCTTTCTTCTTCTGATAGATTACTGGAACTATGCACCTTACTCAAAGTATTCGCCATCATTTCTGCTTTCTCTAAGTTCGACATAGCCAGCTGCTCCCCATCTGAAAGAATTGGATAATTCCACTCTCTCTTATTACCTTCCATTTTCCTGATCATTCCCCACACATCCTTTATATTAGTATTGCTTCCGATGTTACTACAATATCCCCTCCAGTATGCTCTTTTCTTTTGCCTTATTGTCCTTCTCACTTCTGCCTGTGCTTGTTTATACTCTATCATATGTTGAAAGTTATGAGTTCTTTTTAACCTTCTAAATGCTCTGTTTCTCTCCTTAACTACCTCCTTACATTCACTACACCACCATGGAACCGCTTTCCTTACAAGTTTACCTGAGCTTTTTGGTATTGTAGCACTTGCAGCCATATAAATACTCTGCCTCACCTCGATTTCGTTCCTTTCAACATCCATTGTTTCCTGATCTGACCTAAAATATGAATCACTTATTTCTATAAATCTCTCCCAGTCTGCCTTATTGAACATCCACCTTCCATACCGAACTTCTGTGCTCCCCCTTACCTCAACATTCAGTTTACATATGACTGGGTAGTGGTCACTTCCAAAAGTGCCGTCTTTATACACTTCCCACTCACATTTTAAAGCCAGCCTGCTAGACACAAGTGTAAGGTCTAATACTGACTCCCTGCCCGATCTAACATCTATCCTAGTCTTTCTACCATCATTCATACACACTAACTTCCTATCATTCATTATCTCCTCAATCACCTGTCCGTTATTATCTGTCTTATCCCCCCCCCACAATGTGTTGTGAGCATTAAAATCTCCACACCATACAACATTATCCCTATCCTGGCCTTCTATTTCCTCCATTTCTTTTACTTCTAGCTGTTTACAAGGATTATAATAATTTATTATTACTATTTTCTTTCTATCTGCCCATACTTCCACTACCACATATTCTTGTTCCTTCCCTGTACCCAACACCCTATAAGGTACACCCTTCCTTATAAAGGTGGCACACCCCCCACCGCTACTTTGCTCCCTATCTCGTCTAATGATAACGTAGTTATTTAAAACAAAGTCAAATCTGGGTTTTAGCCATGTTTCCTGAATACACATTATATCGGGCTTTTCACTTTTATTGTCTATGTATTGTTTAAAATCTTGGCCATTTGCTAATAAGCTCCTTGCATTCCAATGTAGAATGAACATAATAGATATGATCACCCTTTACCTATTTCTTGGCTTGAATGAACGGCAAGACAATCCCTTATTTCTTCCCATTTTAGGTCTAGCATGCCCAAATGCTGCATTGCTGCCTTTGCAATGATTTGAATCCTTTCTGTTTTGGATTTGGCTTCAGCTGTTGCATTAATTACCCCTGCAATAAAGATAACCAAGTCTCTCTTACTATCCCTCCTCACCTTCCTTTCCTCATCCCTAACACGTTCCTGCCTCTGAGTCCATGCATTCACTGTTCCTATTTCCTCTCTAACACTTTCTTCATTACTTCTCTTGGCTTGCTCCACTCTTTTAACTGCTTCTGTATAAGGAACCCTATCCTTCCTTTTCACATTCTGTATCTCAGACTCCTTTCTCATTGCTTCACAGCCCCAGAAGGCCGCACTGTGCTCCCCTCCACAATTACAGCATTTAGGTATTACCCCCTCACCGCATTCTCCATAGTCATGCTCCCCACCACATTTAGCACACCTTTTTTTCCCCCTACACATTTTAGCTACATGGCCAAATTTTTGGCACTTGTAGCATCTCATTGGCTTATGCATGAACTCTCTTACCCTGTATCTCATAAATCCAAAGTAAAGTTCTGTGGGCAATTCTTTTGAGTTAAACTGTATCAGAACTGACTCGGTTTCTTTCTTCTCAACCCCCTTGGTTAGACGTTTTGCACTCTGAACAGATTCACATCTTTCTTTTAAATGCTTAACCAGCTCCTTCACCTCAATTGCTAAAGGAATCCCATAGATCACTCCTTCCCTACCTCACCCACTTTCACCACCTTTACTACCACTACTTTCCCCACAGCTTGCATCTTTAACGCTCTTCCAGCCTGCTCTTCAGAGTTGCATCCAATTAATAAATTTCCATCATTAAGAATTCTAGCATACTTGACCTCGCCAACCTGATTCTTAATTATTTTTGTCAGTTTTAGTGGATCCAAACTCTTCACCCCTGGCTCTTCAAACCTAACAACAACATTCCATTTCTCCTCACTTTCTTTCATCCCTCTAGTCCGCTTTGCTTTATTTATTCTCCTAATCTGCCAGCTTCCATCATCTTGATCCAAACCATCCATACTGCAACTGCTATCCTCCTGCATGTTTGCCATGATAGAAAACTCTGCAGGTGTATCGTGTACCGGACCTATACAGGCCGTCGGCCGATACTCCCGCAAAATTCCTCCCTCACTACCTCTATCCTAAGTCTAACAATTCCTAACGATGCTTCTTTTTAAATTTCCTCCCTTATTGTTTTTCCAACAAGTTACGGCGCAGCTCGATGCTCAACCCACGCCTGAGTTCCACGCTTCTCGACCGGAAGCCACTGTTACGTCCGGCTGCTGTTTGTGTTTTCTCCTCCCTGTGTCTGTTCCAATCGGTTCTTCACAGGTGTGGTGAGTTGCTGCTGACGATGCGGGCGTGGCCAGGTGCTTCTCCAGCCAATCCAGCGCGGCTCTACTCAATAAAATGTTTGTTTGTGAGAGCTTGCAAAAAGGTTGTGTTGGGAGAGAGATTGAGAGACTTAGACATTGAGAGGTTTTAAGAGACTTAAAAAAATATGTGGATTATGTTGTTTGTTAAAACTGTGGTATATTGTACACCCAGCTCTGTGTTTCAAGTACTTACCCAAAGAGCGATGTGGAGCAGGGCGAGGTAAGATACCCTGGGGTCTACACACACCCGTAGGAAAAACCTCTGTTACACACACTAGGTTAGAAGCCAGTGGCTGTGACCCTGTGTATTGTAGCAGTGAGGTAAGTGGTGTGATAGGATAGAATGTGGTAGGTAGGTTTAGACCAGTGGTTCTCAACTTGTCTGGCTCCGGGACCCACCTTTACCCCTTAACGACAAGCCGTGACCCAATTCGATCGTCAACGGGGGGGAGGCTTCCGCGTTCGTTCTAATTGCCGCGCTGATGGAAAACATGGACGGACGAGCCGGAAAAAAAACTCCGCTGCATTACAAAAAGTCCCTTCAAAATAAAATCACAGGATGAAATTTTTTTTTTTAAATTTTCCCATGCAAAGGCCTGCGACCCACTAGTGGGTCGCAACCCACCAGTTGAGAAACACTGCCCTAGGCGATACTAAAATTTGCGCCCTCCCACCTACGGCCACTTTGAACCACTTCCATTCCATGTTAACATTCTGCTATACATTATAGGTACACTATGTTGTTTGTATTATATTGTACATTTATATTTGATAAATGTACTACAAGCAAATATAATGGTCTCAGAATATTTTAATTTTTAGTAACTTTGGCCAGACAGGGTTGGCCAGTCAGCAGGATCACTCGGTTCTTCTCTGATGGACTCATGGACATCAGAACTTGTTGTGGGGGAGAAAGTGTCTGCAGGCTGTAGTGCAGAATCAGGGCGAGTTGTGTCTGTTGCTCCTTCACCTGAAGGCAAATACATACAATTGATGTTCATCTATTAATACAGATTATGGCAATAGGCAATACAATGACTGATTTTTTCTCTTGGTCATATGTTGAGATTTATTACTGATCTGTTGAATCATACGACAGGCAGTAAATGCATCTAAAAATGTTTTTTCTTGTTAACAGGATCAGTAATGTTTTAGAGTAAACAATTATTCAAAAATTTGAATTAGGTGTAAATAAATTGTTTTGTAAGTGTAAAGTCAAATAAAGATTATGAAATAGATTACCTGCTGCATGCTCTGTTTCACTGGCTGCTGTGCTAGGTGTGGTCCTACATGTCTCTTCACCTGCAGCTGTATTTAAGCACAGAGAATAACCACATCAGTGAAGTTCTTTAAAATGATGAAACGATCAAGAATGGGGTTGAAAGTCGTTTACAATGAATGGAAGGGTGAGGTCATATTGAGTGAATTCAACAAAACTTAAAAGGTTCAGAGAGAGGTGAACCTGGGGATCAGCTGAGCTTTGTTCAGGAGGTGAGTGTCTCTGCATTACCATAAATACAATCCAGACAACATATTGTGTGGAATGAGTTGAAATAGCGCTTTACATGGTACTCAAAGACATTTTAAAGTAAAACCAGTACACATATAGCACAGATAAACAATAAAACCAACAAACAAACCAGGCATAATAAATGCAATTAAAAACAATAAAAAGATAGTTACTATCGGGTAAAAAAAAACTAATCTGAAGAGAATGCCTCGACATTAATGATTTGAGGCCTTTTTCATTTGGACAAGTAACGTTATGTTACATCAGCGTTTCACTTGTCTATGAACAAAAGTCCGGGTACAGCTTAATCATTTTCATTTATTTAGGCACGTTTCCCTTTGACAACGCAGATGAGTTGTAATATTGTGCAAATAATATAGGTAACAATTAAGGTGTTTGTAAAAATGTTTAACATTTAGACAATTTCTGATATTTAAGTACCTAACGTTAAATTAAACAGTTTTAAATTATGCGAATAATGGCTTGCTTGCTAGGAACGAAGCTGCTGACGTTAGCTAACGTCACTTATGAAAAACGCTAGCTAACGTTAGCTAACGTCACTTATGAAAAACGCTAGCTAACGTTTGCTAACGTCACTTATGAAAAACGCTAGCTAACGTTTGCTAACGTCACTTATGAAAAACGCTGGCTAACGTTAGCTAACGTCACTTATGAAAAACGCTAGCTAACGTTTGCTAACGTCACTTATGAAAAACGCTAGCTAACGTTTGCTAACGTCACTTATGAAAAACGCTAGCTAACGTTAGCTAACGTCACACACAAATGTATTCCGTTTCAAATCGGTAAAATAAAATCGGCATAATGGAGGTAAAGAGTGTCCCGGACAAGTCTCAATGTGGAACCGTGAAGAGGTGTATTTTGATTAGTGATTAGAATGTGTCATCACTATGCTAGCTGGAAGGCTCCTTAAGTCTTAAAGCACGTTGGCTAACAAGGGCAACACTAGCTGTGTAAACGACCACAGTGCTAATCTAAAGCATCCAATGTGTGCCATGAAATGACTCGTCTGAGGTGGAAATATGTAACGTTACCTCTTTACAGGGCTTTCTTATCCTCCTGCTGCTTTTCTTCGTTCCTTTGCACCAGAGTTTGCACTGGTGTTACGTTAGCTTGATCCGAGTGTGACCATTGCCTTGCAACGCACGCAACCATAAGCTCCGCTGCGCGTGACCGTCGCGCACCCACCAAACACATATAACATACCGTACATATGGCAGGGGCGCCATGTTTATTTGTTTTAATCATGGTTTTATTTCACCTGGGTTTTATTTCGTTAATCAAAGTTGTTGGAAGAAAGATGCGTTATGCTAGAGGGTGCTACCCACGAACTTGGCGCCCTAGGCGGTCGCCTATAGGAAGAGCCGGCCCTGCATGTACATATATTGAACATTTTCCCACTTGGTCCTTAATGCAATTTATTTAATGTTATTTATGGTCTGCTGCAGTGTTAATAACTATTTAAGCTGTGTTCATAACATAGCATGATAAACAACTAAAATGTTGGCCAGAACGAAAAGAACGTGGATAATACCGGAATAAATAAAAATCGATATATATTTAATAAAAACGAGAGCACGTACAAATACGCACGCACGCGCGCCCTAAATTGCCATGGCAACCGAACGATGACCCGACCGAGGGTATTTAAGGTCAGCGGACTTTCTGAACGTTCCTTTTGCACTTTGACTTGAACACGAACTTTAAACCTCTTGTGAAAGCAAACTGCTGAGAACGAAATCTTTGAGTTTTTGACTGCTGGACGGAATCTACTGGATACGAATATTGTTGGAGAAGTGAACGACTACATAACATCTTTTGTGGAGCACAGACGAGGCTGAAACAGGCCCTCAGGAGCGGCGGAGCATCGAGGACGACCACCTGCTGAAGGAAGTTGGCTGTGATTGGAACCTTCGGTGTTCAAGTAAGACAACGTTTTGATCCTCTTACAACCTTAGAACGGTCCCCAGGTTATACATGACTAAGACGCATTGAGTTTAAAGGTGAAAGAAATAAGATTCGATGGACAAAGACACTCAGTCGAGGATTTCTCCGTGTAAAATGATTATTGGAGGGGCGGGATGTGTTACATCTCGCGGGACATCTCTCGGGTGTGTCAACAATTAGTGTAGATGTTTTAAAACACTGTTATTTTGGTTTGAGGGTAACAAATCGTCGAAGATTAACATTGGAATTTGTGGAAAAAGATGGCGCTGAGAACGCCATGGAACGCTGAAATAAATGTTTTTATTTGGAAACCACCGGGTCCATGGAGACGGTTGAGGTGTGACGTCACAACGTGAAGGTGTAGTCACGGTGGTTGAAAGTTACTTATGAATGTATTATTACATGCTCCATACACTATTTCTCTTGATATTTAACATCGAAATGCACTCTGCTCGTGGTTGATGCATTTCATAAGAGTGACAAGAGCGATTTGTTAAGTAACCGTATAGGACTGCATGTGCGCGTGCTGCACCTCCCCCTCGCGCTGCGATGTACAACTCATAGAATAAAGAGGTGATAAATTGAAGGACTGGTATCAGGAAAACGCCCGATACCAGTTCTATATTTTACACTATATTTCACACTAGTCTGAATGTTAGATGTACTCTGTGTAGACTGTAATAAAGCTTCCTGACTGATTCTGAATGTACACACATGTAAATACATGCACATATTCATATTTAGAATAAACAACTGATAGACTCTATCTTCTTTCATATTTACACCGCCAAATCTTTCATTTTCTCATGAATTATGAAAAGAAAATGGTGTTGCAATATCAGACCAGGTCAGGGATCAATTTAATAATATGACTGTCTGTGGGTTTGATACCAGCAGCATGTGTAAGCCCTCCATCAGTTTTCAACACTGAACCAAATGCAAACAGTTTTATTATCCTGCGTTTTCTTTTGTTAGTGTATTATTTATTGCATGACATCTACTTTGAATCCACTTTTAATGCAATATGTGATGTGAGAAATGACCACGATGTGCATCGGTGATCTGAGGGTTGTGTTGTGTTTATTTACCCTCAGATGGCCCAACGGTGCAGCTACACCAGCGTCCAGATCCCGGACCCTAACCGGCCCGGGATCCTGCGGACCATCCTCAGGATCAGAGGACCGGCCTCCCTGATCGGCACCTCACCTGGGCCGTCTCCTCCCTCCTCTGGTACCTTCTCCTTTCCCTCTTCTTCAAGCTCCTCCTCTAATTCTTCTGGCTCCTCTTCTAGTTCTTCTAGCTCCTCCTCTAATTCTTCTGGCTCCTCTTCTCGTTCTTCTAGCTCCTCCTCTAGTTCTTCTTCTAGCTCCTCTTCTAGTTCTTCTAGCTCCTCCTCTAATTCTCCTGGCTCCTCTTCTAGCTCCTCCTCTAATTCTTCTGGCTCCTCTTCTAGCTCCTCCTCTAATTCTTCTGGCTCCTCTTCTAGCTCCTCCTCTAATTCTTCTGGCTCCTCTTCTAGCTCCTCCTCTAATTCTTCTGGCTCCTCTTCTAGCTCCTCCTCTAATTCTTCTGGCTCCTCTCCTAGCTCCTCCTCTAATTCTTCTGGCTCCTCTCCTAGCTCCTCCTCTAATTCTTCTGGCTCCTCTTCTAGTTCTCCTAGCTCCTCCTCTAATTCTTCTGGCTCCTGTTCTAGTTCTCCTAGCTCCTCCTCTAATTCTTCTGGCTCCTCTTCTCGTTCTTCTAGCTCCTCCTCTAGTTCTTCTTCTCGCTCCTCCTCTAGTTCTTTTTCTCGCTCCTCCTCTAAATCTTTCCGTAGCATCCCCTCAATTTCCACCCATGGACAAGGTAAGTCTTTAAAGGTAAGTCCCCATGAACCATTATCTAAAAGGAGCTGTGCTAGAGTGGAGTGCGTATACGAGTTAAACAGCCGGTGGTTTAAAAGAGCCACTGGTACTCCAGACATTAAACCTTTGCTTAAGCCTCCTCAGGGACCCGGGGAACCATCGCAGGTAAGTCCCCCTGAGCCTCCTCAGGGACCCGGGGAACCATCGCAGGTAAGTCCCCCTGAGCCTCCTCAGGGACCCGGGGAACCATCGCAGGTAAGTCCCCCTAAGCCTCCTCAGGGATCAGGGGAAGCATCGCAGGTAAGTCCCCCTGAGCCTCCTCAGGGACCCGGGGAAGCATCGCAGGTAAGTCCTGGTGAGTATCGGCCGTTATGGGACCAGCCTGAGCCAGATTGGGTGGTAGATATGAGGGTTTATCTAGAGTGGAGAGACCAGTTTGACAGCTGGTGGTGCAATAGACGCACTGATGCTCCAGGTATTATTAGGAACCATAATCCAAATAAGAATGTTTATTCGTTTGAAAAGAATTTATCCGAGTTTGAAATTACTTACATGGAGTAAAATGATTTACATGTTTACATTCATTTTTAAGTTTCATCATGCTGTATTTTTTGTATTAAGTTGTATTTATTTGTATGTTTTTATTTGATAGTATTTCAGTAATAATACACTTTCAATCTTGGAAGACAGCTCCAGAAACCTGCTCAACCTCCAGCTTGGTCCAGATCCAGGCCTGACACCTCCATCCTTCAGTCTTCAAGAAGTCTGCAGTCTTCCTGAACCGCCATCTCTGGTCCGTGCCGTTGACCTGAAACTCACCTCCACTTGGCTTAACATCTACAATCTTCCGGTAAGCTGCAGGTGCCTCCTCCATCTGTATTTTACTTGCAGACGGCTTCAGTCTTAAAGTCCACCTCTAGGTTCTGGCAGTGAACTGCAGGAGCCTCCTCTGCCTGCATTTCACTGGCAGACACCTATAGGCCAAACCTCTACACATAGTCTCTGGCAGTAGACTGCAGGTGCCCCCTCCACCTCGAGTGTGTGGTGGGCAGCTGCAGTTTAGACCTCTACATACAGCCTCTTTTAGCAACTAAAATCCTCCATCCGTCAGCCCTCCAAAGCCACCTCATCCTGGAAGTCAGCTTCTGAAACCTTCTCAACCCTTCTTCTTGTTCCAGCTGCTGGCCTGAGCCTTCACCCGACACCTCCATCCTTCAGTCTTCCAGCAGTCTGCAGTCTTCCTGGACCGCCATCTCTGGTCCGTGCCGTTGACCTGAAAGCCACCGCCAAGAGATCGTCCCTTCTACGACCGTCGATCAACCTGCTGGACTTCGCCTCACCACACTTCGGGCCCCCTGACACGCCTGTATCTCTTGTGGGTCAAGGGTTCTGTGAAGGGCCCACTCCTGGAAACAGAAAGTCGTGGACTACTGGTGTTTTTCCGTTTTGTGGTTTTTGTCATCTGACTCAACAAAAGAAACCTTTTAGTTTTACCCCAACTGATCTGGTCTGCGTCTGGGTCCTGTCCGAGGTAACCGTGACAGTTATGTTCCAGGAAGCTGTGGTGAAGGAGCTCAAATGAGGTTTTTATTAAGTAGAGCCTTAATGTCTGCACTGGTGCCTTTGGACCAGATAATATGTCCACCCAGTCACACAGGTTGTTGATGGTCAAGAAGCTACAGCTGTGTATTACTGATCTACCTCTTCCTCAAAAGGCCTATACAGATTAACTCTGGATTTGTTGTCATACAGTCATCGAATGTTTAGTTTGTTATATCTATAAGATGCTAAATACATGTTAATGATTATAAATACAAGTATATTCAAAAGTCGGAATTTATTCTTTCTACTGACGGATGTATAGCTAGAATCTTGGATTGGGAATCATTTCTTATTTTCTTAGATTATTTCAATAAAACTGTTGGTAAACAAAACCACATCTCCCTTATATGGATAAAATCTGTGTGCCTTAAAAATACTCAAAACAGTAACTCGAGTCTCTATTTCCAAGATGGAATTGGGTCAATGTATATTAAGTTCTTGTACACCTTCATATGGTATATGTGGATGACAAATATGTCATTCATCAAAGATCCAAAGAGTAGTAGCTGCTTACTGTTTCTTTTTAGTCCAGTGAAAGCAACACCCTGCATGATCACTCAAAAGAGGACCAGTAGTGGAACAAACTGAGATCATTTAAGTAGTAATATTACAGCAAAGAAAGACTACATGTAGAAAAAGTGCCTACAAAATTAAGTAAAAGTAATTTGTATTATGACTTGAATAACTATTAAATACAGTGGAGTAAGAAGTACAACATATTCCTTTGGATTGTAGTAGAGGTATAAAGTAGCAGGAACTATAAGTAACACTGTCTTGAAAGGACATATTGTGAATAGAGCGGAGTCTACTTTCACACAAAAGAGTAGCCCGGGTGTGATTCATGGGGTTGTCAATAGACAATAGTCTTTGGAGGGACTATGGCCAAGGGACACAGAAATTGTGAAGCAACAAAATGCAGAAAACTCCTCATTTTCATTTCAAATGCTGTTTCACTTTATTCAGAACGTCTTGCTTCCTGTCTCTAAAAATGGAGGAAAACTGTAAAACACCAAGACGGGAATCAGTGGACACTGGATGACCAGACAGGGAGGACAGTGTCCAACATGACTCAAAGCTTCAGGAAAACCTGCATTTCTATTATGTGACACAGCGTTTTGTAACTGGGTGAAGAATGATATGTGGTTAACCCCTGGGGAGGACAGGAGACAGTGAGTCTCAGGTCGATATGAAGCTGCATTAGGGGAGGACTTGGACCTGATGGAACGCAGACATGACATGGTATGGATATGGTTCAATGTGGGCCCAGGTGGTAGGTGGGGGGGTGCAAATTTTAGTATCGCCTAGGGCAGCCAATGGGCTTGAGCCGACCCTGGGTGCAGTTAGCGGGGACCGTCTGACCCCTGCAGCACCGGGCGGTCAGCCTCATCGCACGCTGCAGCCTGTTCAGTAGAGTGCGCAAGAGTGTCTCAATAGTGAAGAACATTTTTAAAAATACTTTTGAAACTAGAAAATGCATTTCCTGCTGAAAATGCATTGGAATGCTAAAAGCTCAAATGAATTTCAGATAATTGCTGAAAATACAAAAATGCAAAACGCTGAAATGAATTTAAGGAAATTGCTAATAATACAGAATTTGCAGAAGCTGAAGTGTATTAAGAAAAATGGCACTGCGCGTTTTATATGACAAACTTGTAAGTAAATGCACTATTAGACTCAGCTTATAGAGATTTGTGAATATTGTAAAACATATTCTTGCATTGTGATTAAGGGTTTAAATGCGTCTTTAGTGTAAATTTCCAGAGGAACATTAATTCCCTCTGCTCACTTTTAAGGCAAAGTATCATACATTTTATAGTTCTTTACATGTTGCAGACACTTTGCAGTAAAACCAGGGCATTTAGCACATGAACACAGTTACAGCAATAAAGCCAACACATAAAACAATCATATTAAAAGCAATTAAAACGGAGTGTACAACTTTCCTAGTAAGTAGATATTTTTAAATCCTTCCGCATTCAGTTGGTCCGCGATTGTCTGCCAGGCTTTTTCTCTGTTTAATTAGCTGCCGTATTCCTTTTTTTGCATATTATATGCTTCACCTCCTCATATATTGGATCAGGATCATTGTCAACATCAAGAAACATACTTTCTTGGGGCCCAAATTGAATGTAGGGGAAACACTTTGCATACCTTTTGGAATTCTCATTGTTAGTTTAAATATTTTCAGACAGAGACAAGCGCGGCCGTATACGGTTGTACACATAAGCGCTGTACACATCCATTTTACCAAGTCCATTTAGTTTGAATGACAAACATTCTCTCCCCCCCTCACCCAATTCCATTATTTCAAAATAAAAGCCTCAATGATTATCTGTACCTCAACCACAGGTACACCACTACTGCTCCTTCAAATACTAGTACAACTAGTACTTACTTCTTCTACTACTAGTACCACTAGTACCACAATTACAATTATAACTAGTAATAAACCTTATAATACTACAAAAAATGTTTTCAGCTTTCCCTATTTCTATTCTTTCAACAATGTTTAAATTAATTAATTTTATTATATCTGTATTTTTTCAAATTCATATAAGCTTCTCCCATTTCTGTTTTTTGCAAAAAAAGTCCATTTCAGTTCTCATTACTGTATTATCAGCTATTTTTAGATTCATTTAAAAATATTCAGCTTTTCCTATTTCTATTGTTTCATAAATGTTTACAAATAATTTAAGCTTTTTTCATTTTTGTATTTTAAGCAACTTTTTGAAATTAATTTCAGCTTTATGCATTCCAATGCATTTTCAGCAGGAAATGCATTTTCTAGGCGCAACTGTAATTTCTAAACGTTTTTTATAATCCATGTGGGAAGCTACGCAAAGGTATATTAGAGGAGGTAAGGGGGGCAGTACAAAACAATGTAATATGGTGTGGGGATTTTAACTCACATAATACATTATGGGGGAGCAAGAGCACAGATGCAAATGGTGGTGAGCTGGAAGAATTTATAGATGATCACTGTTTGGTGTGTATTAATAATGGGGAAGGAACACAATATAATAGTATTTAAAATACAGAGGCAGGGCTTGACCTAACACTTGTAACTAGTACTTTAGCAGGTGTAAGCACATGGAGTGGGCTAGAACCCACAACAATGGGCAGCGACCATTACCCCGTAGTGACTAAAGTTGAGGAAACGAGGTATTATGAGAAGAGAGAGAAAACTCCTAGATGGAAGTTGGAAAGAGCTAAATGGGATTGTTACAAAGAAATGAGTGCTACGAGATGTGGGGGAATTAAAGGAGGTTATTCTCAGGAGGAGTTTATCCATTATAAGAGGGCACAGGCAATAGTAAGGAAAACAATAAGAACCCAAAAACGCACATTTTCTAAGTTACCGGTGATGAACAGTGGGGACAAAATGGCTGCACAGCGCACCGGCCTGTATTTGGGGCAGGCTTGTATTAGGGGCAGGCCTTTATTTCTTACTTACCAGTATCTTCTGTTATAGAATTGTATTATTTAAACAAAATAATGGGCATAATTACAGTAGGCTAATATCATTCATTGCATATGCGTCACTTCCTGCAACCATTTACCGGTAGAATGAAACCGGTAGACCTAGAGCTAATCAACTTTCTGGAGACTAACCATTTAGAAATGAATCAGTAATAAACCATAGTGTCCGTCTTAAGATACATCGTTAATTGCAGATATTTTCCAATATTCTAAATTACAATCAAGCAAGTCAAAAATGTTATCGCGTATAGCGCTTTATTTGCAGTGTCAACGTAACAATAAATATCTGGTCAAAGGACAGCAATCACAGAACGAACAGGAGACAACCAAAATTAAACCAAATGGCCAGGACTTAGACTAGGCCTGTCATATTACGCAACTACGAAATTCATCAGCAACATCTGAATGGGCATAGCCATTAAGCTACGGTCAAATGGAGCAAACAAACTCCGAACTAAATGGATCTTGCAAAATAGGTCTACATCTAAACATACTTAGGTCTACATCCGAAGCTCACCAGTAATGAGGCAACATTTGTACAGCTATTGGGCGTCCCCCTCAACATCCTCTTCCCCATCCTCATCATCGAGAACAACAAGTTCATTATTAAGCAGCTCCTCCTCGTCCTTCTCCTCATCCTGGGCTACTTGCGTGCGGTTCTCCTCCCCCCCCACTGCCGGAGCTGCGCCAGCGCATCCCTACCAGCGGCGCATGGCTGTCCCGCTTTGAAGCAATGGATGAGACGCGCCTTTATGAACAATAACAAATTCACCTAGTAGGCCTACCTGGTAAAATGTCTTTTTTTATTGCCAACAGTCCATGAAATTAGCCAATAACATTAAACATAAGGAGAACATGCATTTATGAAATATTACTTTTTGTTTTTTTTACCCCTGTATTTGGGGCCCGGCCTTTATTTGTCCGTAACGCCCCCGGCTACTATCTGAAGCCCGGCCACTAATTGAATCCCGGTCTTTATTTGAGGATTTACGGTAGTTGGAAAAGTGCAGTAATTTTACCATTCAACAAGCCTGGTAAGGACCCAGCTAATCCTGATAACTATAGGCCCATAGCATTGACATCCCACTTGTGCAAATGGATGGAGAGGATAATAGTTCGTAGATTATCACATATAATTTGGAACAGAGAGGATTACTGACCAATATACAAAGTGGATTTAGAAAAGGGCGCTCCACAACAGATGCTCTATAGAGTAAGTAACGATGTGGAAAAGGCATTAAAAATGAAAGAACTAATGACAATTGTATATTTTGACATAGAAAAGGCATATGATACTATGTGGAGGGAAGGTTTGCTTATTAAGCTAAGTAGTATGGGTATAGAAGGAAGGTTATATAATTGGGTTATGGACTTTTTAACAGGTAGGAAAAGTTGGATCAGAGGTATCTATAGAATTTAATGCAGACAATGGTATTCCCCAGGGGAGTGCAATTAGTCCAATACTGTTTAACATAATGATTAATGATATTTTTTCAAAAATGTATGGACGCATAAAAACAGCACTATATGCGGATGATGGGGCCATTTGGATGAGAGGAAGGAATGTGTCATACGTATTAGGTAACATAAGGAAAGCAATCAGGGAAGTAGAGATGTGATCATAAGTGGGCATTCAAGATGTCCACAAGCAAATCTTGTTATATGATGTTGCAAGTGCCATGTTAAAAGTTTAACATTATATGAGCAGACAATGGTGAAAGTAAATTAATTTAATTACCTGGGACTATGGTTTGATAGTAGGTGTACATGGAAAATGCATATTAGGAACTAAATGCAAAAAAGTTATAAACCTGATGAGAGCTATGGCGGGATGTGACTGGGGTGCAGAAAAGCAGTTGTTAACTAAAATCTATAGAGCTTGCCTGATGGCATCAATAGACTATGGTTGCATAGATTATGGTCCAGCGGACCAGCGGACCATAATCTAGGGTTTTGTCTGATCCATATTCCGGAGCAGAAGGTGGCGGTAACGCACCTACAAGGATGCCAACCGCCGTAAAACAACAAAAAGAAGAAGAAGAAGAAGAGGAGTCAGTAGAGCAGTAGTGCAGTAGTGTTGAGGTGTAGGGAGTATGAGACGCAAAGAGAAGTTATGAGGAATAGTCTGAGGGAGGTAGTGATTGTTCTCTGAAAGGAGTACTGGCCATGGGTGAGAGAGCACAGGTTAGAGTACTGTTGGCATTCTTGAAAAGCACAGTTTTTTTTATAGGATATGATTGAAATGTAGGGATGGGGTACAGGGGTACTTATTTGTATTTATTTATTTGTATTATTTTTTTTATTTTATTTTATGGTTTTGTTTGTTTTGTTTTATTGTGGGGTAAAGAAGGGTAGGGTTTTGTCTGATCCATATTCCGGAGCAGAAGGTGGCGGTAACGCACCTACAAGGATGCCAACCGCCGTAAAACAACAAAAGAAGAAGAAGAGGAGTCTGAGCGACAAGCTGCCGTCTGTCAGGTTGTGCGGCTGAAAGCGTTTAAAGAACAAAGTAAGTTAACTAACGTCAGTGTGTGTGTTGTACGTCTATCTCGTGCGTTAACGTTTTTTAAAATAAGTCGTAGTCTACTGCAAGAGCGTTATTGACCCGGACAAATTGGACAACCACGTGGGCCTGACATCACACGCAATGAGAACCCAGATGGTAAAAGTACTCCGCCACTGCTCCGACGTGGAGGTATCCAAAACTAAGGAACAGATCCACAAATAAACCATTTAAGCCAGAACGCTGTTATTAGCATGACGTAACTTATTCTGCGGTTTCTGATCGAGCGGGAAAACGTGATGTGATACCGGATATGATTCCAAGGCTGAGCTTGTGGACTGACGCTAGAAACGTGGACAACCTAAACCTGATGCATTAAGTACCAGAGTACAGTCGGCAACGTGTCTCCCATTTCCCTGTAGTTTTTCCAAGTTGGACTTATACTTCTATGTAGGACTTTTACTTGCAACATGGATTGTTTTTAATACCCTCCACCACTATCTGTGTGAATGATGCAATATTTCATCTTCTTCGTCTGTATATTCAGCCTTCAAATTAAATAATTTACAGAAGAATTTCAAGCTATAAGGGAGACAATTGAATGTGTACCAGCTACTAAAGGCCTCTGAAATAAAACATAATTGAAAATGTATTCTGATTTGGATGTAGTTTATTCTCTGGACCTTGTATAACAGTTGTGTCAGTATTTTTTGAATGGAATTGGTGAAATAATTCAACTTTTTATAATGATATGACCAGCACCTGTAGATGTGGTGTATACATGTACTTAACTTGCATAACAATGATGGTAATAATCGTTTCTGAGTGTAGAGAACAAATTCTGACGTTAAAACAAATCCAATTAATTATTTATTTTTAGAATAAAGGGTCGGAAAGTAAAGGTTTTTAATGCTGTTCCTTATCTAATTCATCAATAAATCAAGCTTCCTCGTCTGTTTGACTTTAAATAGACCATCATTTACTAAGGACATCATGCTGTATTGACGAAGACTTGCAACTAGACATTGAGATTGACAGTGACATTGATTTAGATGGCTAGTGTTTGATTTTTAGTAGTGTTAAACTGCACCCTAATCAACCTTTGTTCTTCCTGTCCCTTCACACAGCTGAGAGATGTGTGGCATCTGGGCTTTGTTTGGCAGTGATGGGTGTCTGTCGGTGCAGAGCTCCTGTGCCATGAAGATCGCTCACAGGGGCCCCGACGCCTTCCGCTTTGAGAACGTCAATGGCTTCACCAACTGCTGTTTCGGCTTCCACCGGCTGGCCATCGTGGACCAGCTGTATGGTATGCAGCCCCTACGCATCAAGAAGTTCCCTTTCTTGTGGCTCTGCTACAACGGAGAGATTTATAACCACCACACGGTAAGTGTGTGACTCCGCCGTGCGCAACATGTAAAGACAAAAATAACTACAGAGGAAGAAGGTTGTCTGTTCTACAGCAACGGTAACTGCTGTTATAATCTGGGGCTATGTAGAAAATATGTTTACTTTATTAGTTTGTTACTAAGTCACTGTAACAGCCAACATCATTGGTCTACTTCTGAGGGGGAGCAAGTCTGTACAACGTAATCATAGCATTGAGTAAATCCTTGCATGCAAACTAGTAATAATACTACTACTATTAAAACATCTACAGTGTTGTGAAAAGGTATAAAATATCAGTGAGTATATGAGTTGCTCTAATAACCCGCCAGTGGTTTTTCCTTTCAGCTCAGAAAGAAGTTTGACTTTGATAACCAGACTGAAATGGATGGTGAGATTTTGCTCCACCTGTACGACCGCTTCGGCATCCAGAAGATGGCCTCCCTCCTGGATGGCGTCTTTGCTTTCATTTTGCTGGACACTGCCAACAGAAAAGTCTTTCTGGGGCGAGACACGTACGGCGTCCGGCCTTTGTTCAAATTCTTCACGGAGGACGGGTTTCTTGCAGTGTGCTCCGAAGCCAAAGGTAACAGTCGTTGATTGCGCCCTTTTCATGGCTTTTCTGTCTTTAGCATTGCTCAACTTGTTGTTATTCCAATCACAGGCCTTACGGGCATCACCCATGCAACAAAGTCCCCCGCCAAAATAGTGCCCTTCCTCCCCGGGCACTTTGAGGCCTTCGATCTGAAGCAGACTGGAAAGGTTCAGTCGATCCAGATGGAGCCGTTTCACTGCTGCACCAAAGAGCCCGCCCATGCCGCCTACAACGCCGTGAAGATGCTGCCTGCAAGTGTGTATGAGCTACTGTCCGTCTGTCTGTCCCATTTGGAAAACCATTTGGATGACCTTTACAGCATTGATGTCTCGGCAGGTGGAGAGGACGAGGCAGTGAGGAGCAACATCAGAGCCCTGTTTGAGAACGCCGTGAGGAAACGTCTCATGGCTCAAAGGAGAATCGGCTGTCTTCTGTCAGGTCATTTCAGATATAAAAAAAGATTTAACCACATTGTTTCCTCACATCCCAGTTCTTCCTGTACTAAAAGCTACAGTGTTTCCCCGAGGTTTACAATTTGTCGTTACAGTCAATTTGTTTTTTGGGCTTTTGAAAGAACATTTCCAGAGCCTCTTGATATGGGAAGTCGGAAACGTCCGGCCCATTTATTGAGATCCGCGGGCAGACTGCAAGATGGTCTCCTCGCAGCTTATTGTAATGTTTGTTTTGACTTGCAAACACATCAACTGTTAGACTTTGATAGAAAATAAATAGTTGATTATAATAGTGATAGGTTAAAGCAGAAAATTGTGAGAAGTTTGTATTCCCCTGTTATTGGTGAAGTCCCTCAGAGTTACACTGCTGTGTCCTGGCTATGGCAGGCTTATTGTTTGGTACATAACCCCAAACCCCTCATATTTTGAGGACAGTTCTGTGTCGTGTTCTAAAAAGGTTCAAAATAATATCAGTAACACAGTATGATGTTCAGGTTACCCTGAGTGGACCAAAGACCACTTGCTCCTTGAAAGAGGACCATTCTTCAAGGACTGTGCCAAAATCAACACGAGAACAAAACTTCTCTATTGGTATAAAGTTTTGTGTGTGCAGTGTTGCCGTGAAATGTAGCTGCTTGTGGACCAAGTAACCCAAATGCAGCCACGACTCCAACGTCAAGGAAACGTCTCTCCAGATGAGGCAATCCAAGTATGGATCCATCGCCTGACCAAATGCATGAAACATGTTAATTATTACTAATTAAACTACTAACAACTAAATTGAAGATAAATCTATAAAGTCAGCCAATGCCACATAATCATAACTGATTTATTTGAATGAATTTGGCCAGTACTGCTCTCTGTCTCCTGCATCATCCCCTCTGCTGTGAGAGTCAGTTTGATGACCACCTGGATCTTTTATTCCCTTTATTAAGGCCAGTGTGACAGGGACCTGGAAAAATAAGCACATTGACACATTGTGAAAGGATTAATTGTGGTACTTTCAAAATAAAAATAAAACATAGCAGGTGATGTGAGTTATGCAAGTTACCTGCTCTCTGATTGCCAGGAACAAGGCATCCTCCCTTTGGAAATGGTTCGATCAGCTTGCAGGGGAAGGGAGGCAATGAAGCGATAGGTGGCAAAGAATGAATACAGTCCCTTAGCAGTAGGACATTTGCGGGTCTCTTGCTCTGCCAAGACACCCAGTACAGCAGTTATGTTTGCCATACTGCTTTGTGTTGGGAGAGCCATCGTGTGTCCTTTACTAGTTAACAAAAACGGTGGGTTTAAAATAAATTATGTAAATGCAGTTAAGTATTTTCATGTCAATTTATTTGAGTCATTGTTACATTCACTTTCTGCTCACACACCGAGGGCCACTGCAGCGGCTTTCAGAGAAGCAGAGCGGTTTGCGCTGTTTCGTAAATACAGATGCAGCGGTTCCAAGTGGTCTCTGTATGTAGCCATGTGAGGCCCCTCTTCAGATGCATCCTTGCAGGCTAGAGCTAAGGACACTTAGGAGACCTCACTCACATGAAGGTGTGGCGACAGAAACATCTGTAGTCTCATGCATCAATCTATGGCTTGTGACTGAGAAATATCCCGCAATAGTGGTTTCTCAATGACAGCGGACAGAATTTCCAGCATTCCATCAATTATCCGATGTATACTTTGTGCTTTTCCCAATCTAGATAGTTAGCATTCAAAGTCGACAATAAATGCAATACGCATTCTTTAATTTTATGCAAAAATGAATTGTTAATTCAGCAATCCCATAACGCAAAACCCAAAATATTGTGAAGATGTACAAAAGAAGTTTACATTGAGCATCTCAAAATAGGTGCAGCCAAAAACATTAGCTAATTGCAGCAAGGCTGCATAGGTGGTGTGTGGGCTATTTCATGCTTTATTAGCAGCACTTGTTTCTACACTTTAACTCCGAGCAGGAGAGATACTCTACTTCTACTAGGAGAGCAACTTGTCCCATCGTCACCACCGTTGGAGCGTTTAAAGAAACGCAGATATATGTGTTTGCTTGTCACGCAACATTTGGTCTATTAGGGACTGCAAAGGTCATTGTTGACCACATGGTCATGGCATATAGTGACCATAAGTCGGCATGCACCAGTGGGCCAATACCGGTGTTCACAAGAACGTTTGGGCTCATACTGATGTTCCCTTTGGCCAGAGAAACCTAATATAGTGTATCTGTTTAAAATGGATTCAACATTTCATTAAACTCTTTGCATTAGACTTTATAATTGATAGTTGATAGCATATAATAGTGAACGCTTAAAGCAGCAAATTGTGAGAAGTTTTTCTAACCCTGTTCATAGTGAAGTCCCTCTCAGTTTACACTGCTGTCCGGGCAATGGCCGGCTTATTGTTGTGTATAGAACTACTCCGGTGTAGTAGCAGCTGATGAAAAGCTTCTCTTTACAGCCGAAACATACAGATATCTTTGAACATTATTGGTAAGATAATAAAAGACACTGAGGAGTTCTGCAGCCTGTGATATTGTCAGTATTTGTTAGGTAGCCAGTAGCGTTGCGTTGACGCTCCTCCCCCGTGTCGCCTTCAGGTGGGCTGGACTCCAGCTTGGTTGCTGCTACGCTGGTGAAGCTGGCCAAGGAGGAGAATCTTCCGTATTCCATCCAGACATTTGCCATCGGGTCAGAGGACAGTCCAGACGTCTTGGCTGCTCGTAAGGTTGGTTGTCCCATCACGGTTCTGCTCATTTCAGCTGTTGCCATGTGGAGGCCACAGATATCTTATGAATTTACCATAAAGCACCTTTTCACAATTTCTAAATGTATTATAATCAGCAGTTAAAACTTTATAATGGCTTTCCGAAAATGTATGATAGAAGGTTTACAAACGTATTATTAACAAAGATTATTACATTACAAGATTAAACAACTACTAGCATTACTTTGGTCAGTTATTCTATTGGAATTATGATTTACTTTACAGTAAAACAACTAAGTTTCCATTTTTCATCATTTACCGTTTAATAAAAATTGAAGTGAGACCTATTTCTTCCGACCAGGGTAGAAAATTTACATATTATTTTTTGGGGCAATTTCTGCCCCCACTGACTGAAAATCAGGGGCATTTTATAAAAAATTGGGGGGCCTGATTATAATATCGATCCGTTGTGTCGTGTGATTATTTAGTCACTCACTGGGTTGCGGAGCAAAAATAAAAAGCCGAGCCGACGTAGAGGAAACGGCAGTCAGCAGCGCAGGCAGTTTGAGTGAAGTCGTCCAAGATGCGCGAGCATTAAGAATAAACTAAAAAGGCGCGTCAATTGAATAATATGCAAAGTCACTGTAACATGACACGGGAGCACCACGTTGTCCTGTTTTGACATGAGGAACGTAAGGAGCCTTCAGCATCTGATTTGTTGTTTCTGTTTATTTGTCATCCAGCTTAACAAGCTAGCGTTAGCTCGCTAATAACAGCAGTAAAGCAGTTAGCAACACTAAACAGAAGGGGCCCTGACGCCTCCAGACGTTTTTATTTTCTCACCTTTTTTGGACCATTCATTTTTCAATCCGTTGTCTTCTATATATTTTGTGCTTTGTCCCATTTCGGTTATTGTTGACAAATATTTTTGTACGTGCTGTACTTTTTAAGGCTGTCATATACAGTAGTCTAATATACTGTGGGTTCTACGGTAGTTGATGTTACGCCTGTTACACAGTGATCCATTGAACCACTGCGGGCGGCTAACTAAGAAGCCTCTAATGCATTTATTTTAGGGCTAGGACTTTAGCGCATTAATTAAGATTGATTAATTACAATGTGAATTAAGATTAATTCATTACACAAAAAATAACACATTAAACATTTTTTACGCATTTTTACACTTATTTTTTCCACCGCGGAACGTTTCTCACTGGATGAGTTTCAGAGGACTGATTATACTGGAGCACCAACTAGCGTTCATGACTTCAGACAACAACAAACCACAGTGAACATGAACAAAGAACCTGACGAGACCGTGTCGGTTGGCCTTGTGAATGGGAAATTTTATTATAAAAAACAAACGGATGAAACCGTCGATAAGAGCGTGGTTGTGTGCAAGCTGTGCAACAAGGAATTAGCATCGAGCCTCAAGTATCACCTCAACGCAAAACAATTAGCAGCTAGCGTGGACGTTATCCTGACTCCGAGTGCAAGGACCCACACCCAACCCACACTCCACCAGATGACTGGTTTAAGGACCAGGGTAACTAAGTCCACGTCTGAAAAAATAACCAATGTTCTGAATGTACTTGAAAGTATTGGTCTACTTAAAAAAACAGTTTACAGAAGGTCTACTTTCCTATAGGCTACCTGAATTTCTGAAAGTACTATATTTCTAAATATGCTATTGCTACACTTGTGTGAATGTGAAAAAAATTACTTCTCACTGTTCTCAGGTCAAATATTTATGCAATTAAAATGCGATTAATTTCGATTAATTAATTACAGAGCCTCTAATTAATTAGATTAATATTTCTAATCGAGTCCCGGCCCTAATTTATTTACAAATGCCTTTTTAATTCTCATAGCACTTATTTTTAGCTGTATTTAGACGTGGTTTATACATTTGATTAACTTGCACTACAATGATTGTAATTAATGAATGAGCTTCAAGTGAACTTTGGTGTGTTTCTGAGTGTGTGTGTCTGTGAGCGTAGTTAGTTATGAAGTTAAAACAAATCCTTACATTTTTGGATTTGGATTTTTCTTTATTTAAAAAAATAAATAAAATTATCTTCAAGAAGTAACCTGTATATTCTGAAGTATTTTTGCAATGTGAATTTGCAGTTCTGTTTTAGAATAATGGGTTTGAAATTCTTGCTTTTATTGCCGTTTTTTTATCCGATTCATCGAAAAAATAATGTGTGTGTGTGTGTGTGTGTGTGTGTGTGTGTGTGTGTGTGTGTCCTGGTGCTAGCTAGGAGATCAAATTTTCAGAATTTCATTTTACTCTATGTGCCTAATCGGGGTGGGACAGGGATGTCGGGGGGTTAGTGGCAATGTAAGTTTATGGATATTTGCCGTTGGGCGAGGGCTTCAATTACTTCTCTTTTTGACCATAGATGTGTTTGCATCCCTCATTTTACCCAAATAGACTCTTGGCTGTTAACCAAAAGATGGCAGTAACTTAGGAGGAGAAACCTCTCACTGTCTGCACTCTGTCCAACGTTAGCTAATGTTAGCGTGCTAGCAAGCCTTAGCTAATGTTAAATAGCTAATCAAAGCTAGCTAAATGTAGCACAGTTAAATCATTTCAAGGCGAGAATCAAAACATTCAAAGTCAACTGGACCCGGTCATTACGGCTCCGATGTTTCTGACAAAGTTACCTAAATTGTAATTATTGTTAAAGAAGCCTTTTTTGCCCCTTGTGATAATTTGGCCCTTTGCCCTTGTGTATTTCCGAAGCTGCTTCCAACCTCTCGCTTGTACATTGATGTACATTTGTTCCTTGAAAAAAGGACTAGGCCACCATGACTTCATTGTGGTCTGCTTTGGTCAGGTTGCAGACCACATCGGCAGCGAACACCACGAGGTGAACTTTACTGCTGAAGAAGGCATCCAAGCTGTGGAGGAAGTCATCTATCACCTGGAGACCTATGACATCACCACCATACGCGCCTCTGTCGGTGAGGCTTTTACTTACCGTGTTTCCCCTTTGGTTGCAGCTTTGGGAGGGAGGGGAGGCTCAGATGGACATACACAGACACATTTCACGAGGTGTTATGATAAACATGGCGTTTGTGATGTATTGGAGGAGCAGGCCTTGTCTTCAGGCCTTGTGTCCACATCTGTCAAAGGTCCACTCACATTTCTGCTGATCGATGTGACACGAATGTGTCTGCTGCATCAGCTGCATCCTCTTCCTCCCGATTGGCTCTTTTCACTCACAGCGGAATCCAGTGAGATTAGTTCACAGACCAAAGAGGTCAACGGAGGCACCACACAGGACATTTAGAGGCCACAACCCAATCATACAGCATGATTTTAGCCAAATAAATGACTGCCATGTAACCTTTCGCTATAAAAACAAGATGAGATGAATTGTGTATTTAAGTGTGACCATATGTTTTGTTAATTGTTATTTTAACAGTTGTCATCACTTTGTTATTATTTATCTATAGAAACCCTGTTTGATTGTCTCAGCCCAAATGCATAAGTTCCACGTTTGAGGACTGACGATCTGGCAAAGACTGGAGTCGAGGGACTACATCAAGCATGGTGCATGGTTACTGGATGTGTTACAGCTGTGCTGGTCAATTAGTGTTACACATCAAAGCTCTCCTCAGCGGCCTTTATATTTGTAGTCATCTTTCAAAGGTTCCTATCCATGCTATTAATAATAGAAAATTAAATGAAGACACCTTCACTATGCAGTTGTGTGTGAGTTGACCTTCTGATTTGACCATATCACCATCATATGTCTGTATGTAAACCCTTCTTCCTGGTCCTTCCGCTCAAGGGATGTACTTGATCTCAAAGTACATCAAGAAGAATTCCGACAGCGTGGTGATCTTCTCTGGAGAGGGTTCTGATGAGCTGACTCAGGGATACCTCTACTTCCACAAGGCAAGTCGCCATCTTCTTTCTTGTCACAAGAAAAATGCTTTTACGTTGCGGCCCTCCAAATACCAAAGTGAAAATTTGCGATTGAGGACGTTATTTTATCTTGGCTCACAGTCAGAAGAAGAATCCGGAGGTCCGCGCCACAAGAACCATGAAACAAACACGGCATCACATTGCATAAGCCAGAAAAAGAAAACAGCATTTTGTTTTAGGTCCAGGAAGGAAGCAATTACCGCAAAGCAACAGTGTGATTGGCTTATAGAAACCGTGCCAACGTCTGGTTGGTTCACTTAGCGCCCCCAACAGCTGACAGTAACTGCAGCGTGAAATGTGAAACCTTGAATGAACAGGACTGAGATTGTCTTCCTGACTGAACCTTCGCTTGAGCTTCACTTAATGTTTAATAATGATCAATGTTTCCTGAAGAACCCAATATTGAATGTTCCTTACGGCTCCACTGACAAACGGGTATCTGTAAGACAGAGAACAAGCATGTGGGCCGTCAGGATGGGGGTGATGAGTTTGACCCGATGTCATACCAATCATCCATGCAGTTACCCTAAATACAGATATGGGGGGGAAGTGGAGGCGTGCATGTTTGAGAGGAGCCTCCCTCATGCATGTAGCGTAGATTCCAGAGGTGGGATCAAGTCACTGTTAGGCAAGTCACAAGCAAGTCTCAAGTCATTGCCCTCGAGTCCCGAGTCAAGTCGAGTCAAAGACGAAGCAAGTCCCAAGTCGAGTCACAAGTCACAGCCAACAAGTCTCAAGTCGAGTCACAAGTCGTACCATTTTAGTGTCGAGTCATTTCGAGTCCTTTTATTATAGTGGGGACAGGGAACCCTGGGTGATGGTGCGCTGCCTCACAGACCTAGACTACGAAGGGAAGGGTAATGGTGGATCGACTGTGACTGTGTTATAGTACTTTAACGCTCACCCCAATGCTGCAGCGTAAATAAGGAGGCGATGACTGGCTTGCAACTCCGCTGCATTTATTTATATAAAACAACTCAACTTCGGTCACTGTTGGCCGTCACCACGCCGAACGAACACTTCCGCATTCACGGCCCCCCAAAACTCGGGTTGTCTCGCGTAACTACAGCTGGTAACAAAGCATAACGTGAACACATGCAACATCTGCATAACTGATTAACTAATAACTTTAACTCAGCTCATTACACTACTTTAAAACGGACGTTGACATAATGTTGGCGAGGATTTCCATCGGAGTCTGAATCCGGGTTCAAAAATCCCGATTTTTGTAAGCATGAACGAGCTGTCTCGTTGATACGGTCAAATGGACTGCAGTGATTGGATGTCGTGCAGGCAGCGCTCTCTGCATACAGGTGGCGCACATTTTTTTGACAGATGCAGATAAACAGAGCGGCGCGGTGGTGTGAAAATGTTTTCCCCCAGTTTTCATGGGAAGTAGCAAGTCTTCTCGAGTCAAAAGGCTCGAGTCCAAGTCAAGTCACGAGTCATCGGTGTTCAAGTCCAAGTCGAGTTGCAAGTCTTTGTACGTTTTGTCGAGTCGAGTCTCAAGTCATCAAATTCATGACTCGAGTCTGACTCGAGTCCAAGTCACATGACTCGAGTCCACACCTCTGGTAGATTCTGACGTGGTCTACTTCCTCCTCCAGGCTCCGACTCCCAAAGCCGCCGCTGAGGACAGTGTCCGACTGCTGAAGGAGCTCTACCTGTTCGATGGCCTCCGGGCCGACCGCACCACTGCAGCACACGGGTAACCCCCCCCACTGAGATGATCGGTGCAACAGATTGTTGTTGTCTGCCTTCGACACATGAAATGTACAATATAGTTAACAGCAACATTTGATGACGTTTTTAATAGTGGCCTAAATATCTGCAGTAATGAAATCCAAGCAATGCTGGTTTTAACTGAATCAAAAATGAAGATATACCAATGATATATGATATAATGACCAGTGAAAAGTCTTAAATCCGGATAGTTTGTTTTTATCAAAAGGTCTACGAGCCCTTCACTTCTTCAGTCCTGTTTTATTGAGATGTCTCTTCTCTGATGCTACCTTCAGTCTGGAGCTCCGAGTGCCATTCCTGGACCACAGATTCACGGCCTACTACCTCTCCCTGCCCGAGGAGATGAGGACCCCCAAGGTGGGTTACTGCGAGTACCTCACCGTACTACTCAAGAAGTGACCATAACGCTCCCCTGTCTCAAGCAGAACGGCGTGGAGAAGCATCTCCTCAGAGACTCCTTCAAAAACCTCAACTTGATCCCGGATGAGATCCTGTGGAGGCGCAAAGAGGCCTTCAGCGATGGGATGATGTCTGTGAAGAAGTCGTGGTACGTGTGCCTGCAGGAGCACCTGGAGTCCATGGTACGTGTGACCGCAAGATCGGTGTTCACCTTGCCCGTTAGTTTGGGTTCATGCACAGTTAGCGCGACCAATAAACTTCTCCTTCCACTTAGTCTGTGGAAGGAAATGTTTTACTTTTAGTCACATTTTACACACTTGTTATGCATCATACTTTGCATGCAGTTAGTTTGTGAGTGAGGGTGCACCTCCCTGTCCGTCCACTGCTACTTACTCATTCTGCTGCACAGGGAAGGTTGATCCTGATGACTGCATATTGAGTTTAAATGAGGTCTATTATAATGAAAAACTGGTGAGTCGACTGAAGTCATCTCATTTCAAGTTATTACCTTTATTCAAAATGTACTTTTTCATTTTGGCCTAAGTGTCTTGTCAAATGTCCTGTTTAGTCATCAAAAACAGTATATGAAGTTGAAGCAAGACCAATATAAAAACACTATTTAGGTGCGTGAGTATTTTGCACAGAGATTTGGGATGGAAATAGTTTTCAGGGCCTTGTATATTTAAAGAGACCTCACATAATATTCCATTTAGCCCTCCGTTGTGTGTTGTCTCTCATCTCTCAGGTGAACGATGACCAGATGGCAAAGGCTCACAAGACCTTCCCTCACAACCCGCCACGCTCCAAAGAGGCCTACTACTTCCGACAGGTGTTTGAGAAGCACTACCCGGGTGAAGCCAAGTGGCTGTCCCACTACTGGATGCCCCGCTGGACGGAAACCAACGACCCGTCGGCCCGCACCTTGGCCTTCTACACGCCCGACAAGGACCAGTGATCCGTCTGTGTTTGTGTTCTATTGGCGTTCTGCATGTTTGGTTGTGTGCGATCCCCCAGTAGGACGCTGTTTGTGAGGCACTGGAATGAAATTAAAAATAATATACAACCTTGAGAGACGGATTTGAGTCTTTCTTCATTGTTAAAAAGAACATCGTATATGAGCGTGCATGTTTTAATATGCTCAAACAGGAGGCAAATTATACTGCAAACATAATAGGAATAATTATGCTATTTTTAACGGTTACAAGGGTACGGATCTGATTTGCCCCTTACTTACCTTGATTTCACAAGCCAGAGGCCGTTCACCTTGGAGACCTGCTGCAGATATGGGTACGGCCTGGCACAAGATCTACACCTCCTCCTCTGGATTTTTAAGGGCCAGCAAGAGCTCACCGTTTGCTGCAGGAAATGCGACACTTTTAAGGGCCCCTCTCAGAAAGAAAAGAAAACTTTGCCTATCTGCACCACTGCAGGTCCAGGGATCTGAACCTGACTCCCTCTCAAACTGCCAGGGGCGACGTAGGCTGCTCTCTTTTAAAAGGTGTTCGCCCATCTCCTTCTTAACCAATCAGAATGCAGGATTTCTACCCGTATTGTAAGTACAATAAAGTGCTACAATTTGTTTTGTGTTTTTTAGTCGAGGTTTAGTTTGAAGAGGTGTGTCTTTAGTTTGTGGTGGAACATGTAAAGACTCTGCGGTCCTGGTGTCATCTGAAAGCTCATTCCACCATTTACAAGCCAGGACAGCAGAGTCATGATCTTATCAATTGTTGCTCTCAATGAGGAAATGGGGAGTGTTGATCACTCTTTAGCGGATTCCAACTTCCATGGCCACTGTCCAGCTGTCTATATATCGACTCACATCTTTTCTGGGGTTTGATGAGCGTTCAGACCATTCATTAATCTTGCAGTGCAAGTTCTGCTCATCCAAAGTGGCCCACCAGGTGACTCGCATTCGACGACCGGCTCCAAGCCAGTTAGCCGGGTGTCTCGCCCATTTATAGTTTGAGAATAGCTTGTTTCAGCCCCAAAACCTATAATCATTGACTTAACCAGATAAACGCATTCCGGAAAAACCGTCATGGCTTCTCCCTGCCCAGACATAGTTCACCATCTTCCGGGGTCCTATAGCACGAGCCAATGGATTCCAATGTGACTCGCGCGTTAGACTCCTTCGACTGCGTTTCAAGATGGGTTGGATGGGTTGCCGACTTCACCGCTGACCCTTTTACGAGCCTATTAAGTGAGTCAATCCACGCCCTGGCGATGCAACGAGGTTTGGTCGCTCTGAGGACTGTCTGCCCCGGGGAACAGTTGCACCGGGAGCAGGGCTGGTCCAAGAGGCCGCAGTGCCTTTTGACCTCTCAGTGGTTTTACGCCCAGTTGAACTCTCTTCAAAGTTCTTTTTAATTTTCCTTCATTTGCATGACTTTATTTTGGGGGTAAAACATATTTCATCCCATATTTTGGGGAGCTTTTATCAACCATAAAATGCATGCCCCCACCCCCAAACTTGATTTAGGTCTGTTGCCTCAGGGCAACTTGTAAATATAATAAGTCAAAAAAGCAATGTAGGCTAAATGCATTTATTAGTATTTATTAACTATATTAAGTGATGAGGAATAAAATTTACAATGTGAACAGTGATGTATTTTGTGAAATAGAGACTCTGGAAAGGATGTAGTTAGCAGACCAATCACAGCCTTGTGTGGGGGCGGGACCAAGAGGAGCTTGACACTCAATTTGGAGGAGACATTGGATCTATCTTTTGCGGCCCATCATATCCCAGCATGCAGTTGATTTCACGATGATTTAATTTAGTACGGAAGGACGTGGGTGATCAGACAGCGCGGAGGAGTTTACTTTAAATGTAACATTAAGTAATAGAATTCAATAATATCTACAAATATAAATGTTATAATCTAATAACATCACATCTTTAGTTTATGAAATTGCTTAAGCTACGTGATGTTGGAAACCGATGTTGTGTTTTTAAATTCACATGAGACTATATCTAACTGCTCACGTTACCGGGTGCTAATGCTGATGATGCAATCAGGATGTCCCCCGTAGGCCAGACACAACGATGTCAGAAACCTTTTGGTTCAGCCTATGCAGTCATTTAATGATCACTTATACAACCAATGGTTGGTGGACTATAAGGACGTGGATGGCCTCCAATTCAGGAAGGAAGATATCTGCAAACGTCGGTTTGCTGGCCGAGGCAGGGCGTTATTCCACATAGTGTTCTGGTGGTGAATTGCTTTGCAACACGTGCAAGCCTTTTAGAGGCATGAATTGAAATTGAGTCCATTGACACAATTGCGCGTGAAGTTTCAAAATTTCAATTTCAAAATTATGCACTAGCCAATTTTCCCGTTCTGTTGCATTCTTCGTGCAGTGCCTCTGTCGTCCACGAGACACCTGCTCTATTTTGGCAATGACTGTGCTATGTGTGTATATATGTATGTATATGTAAATATAAAGATGGCTGCTCTATCCCGGTGTCACTCCCTTCAACACAGCAGAAAGCCCCACAAGAAAATGAAACGTCAAAAGGCCCATTTAATTGGCTTATTTAAAAGCCTACAATATACTAAACGGGAAAACAGAGGTTGTCCCCGATGCATGTTTAAAACAAAAGAAAAATGTATATTTTCCAAAATGTCCTCCTGTAAGATCAGGTCCTTTCAGACTGTGTTACGGTTCTGAAGGCCCCTCGAGGGAGATCACACCACGATTATTTAAAAGAGTCACCTGGCTGGAAAAAGTTTTTAATAACTAAACAAAGTGATAAGGAATACAATTTACAATGTGAACAGTGATGTATTTCGCGAAATAGAGAACTCTCTGACCAAGTCAAAGGGGACTTATCAGAGTTGCTGCAGGAGAACTCGAACAGTTCTTCTCTCAGTTCGATATTTTGAAAACTCCCGGGGGGGCCGTCTTGTGTTGCATTCAAATGTTATTGGCTTCTTCTTCAAAGTGTTTCCTCCTGGTTCATCTTCTTCACATCCAAGTGTGAAACTGCTGCAGTAAGTAAGTCATTTGACTTTATCTTATAACTAGTACACTTAAATCACAACACAACATATAAGATCACAGTTCTTAATGGTTTCATCACAGTTTATGTGGTGCAATAATGCATCACTCGGCTGTCTTGCATCCAGTTGCTCATATAATACCTGACAGGAGAAAGAACTTCCAAAAAACCCTCTTTGGCGAGAAAGTTGGGAGAAATCCATAAAGGATGGCAATTAGCTTCCATCCCCAGGTTTTAACATTTTATCATGACAGGATGTTGATGTGTACAGTATTTATATGATTTACATGTCTATACATTGTTATTGATTATAATAAATTCACTTCATCTAACATAAAAATGTAAAAACTACTATCTAACATCACACAAACTACAATTCTACACTAAACAGTACATGTAATATACTTCCCACCACTAGGTGTGTACTTCTTAAATCCGTAACAACTGCAGTAATCAGCTAACACGAAACAGCTGTGTGGCACAGTGAGAGAGTGCAGTGTGCAGTGGGGAGGAGTTGCCACGGTAACAGCACACCTGAAGATCATAGCCCCCGTCTCCTGAACAAGATGAATATTTTAAAATTTGAACGGTTAATAGCTGAAAGTGTGAATGCGCCAACGCATTCCAACAATGAAGTGTCCCCTTCATACAACAACGTCTCTTCTTTGATTCCACCTAGTTACTGATGAGATAAAACAAATGCTGGCTTGTGATTGGTCAGAATCGTAGCAGGACATTGAAGTCAGCGGTCCTCCTCCTCCTCCCTCAGTGGAGGTCTGATCCTGGAACAGAACGGACCGTGAAACCTTTTCTCCTTCCCGGTAAAACAAGCGGAACTTAAAATGCGACGTCTCGGTGCGCAGAGCTCGGTTCTGGCTCTCCTGATGATAAGCCTTCACGCCGCTGCAGCGCGTGAGTTAACGCTTTGTTTAATTGTAGAAGAAGAGACGCTTCGTGTCCTCATAGGCTGCAGTCATCAGGTGAAATGACTTTGATGTCTCTCGATGACGTCAGTAAAAAGTAACAAATGTTGTCAAAGTGCGCGTGTTTCCTCGTGAGTTTGTGAGAAGGACAGAAGTGTGTTTGTCTCACTCTGCTGTCTCTGTCTTCGGGACATTAAACGGAGGGACCGCTCTTGAAGCAGCATGACGCAGCGCAGGATGTGAATACAGACCAGAAACGTGACGTCACAACAATATCCAAGTCGCGCATTTTAATATTTACATATTTAACTTGTTCACGTTGGACATAAAGACACGTGTTGCAGTTGATTTAGTCCGATTTACACAATGAAAAAATGTCAAAATGGTACGAGTTATTTTCATTAAAATAATGACATTTAAACAGTCAGCACATTTAAACCGTTTAGGCTGCTGTGAAGCTTTTAGACCAGTGTTTCTCAACTGGTGGGTCGCGGACCCGTTTGTACTGGGTCGCAGGCCTTTGCATGGGAAAATTTTAAAAAAAAGTTTTAAAAAATGATTTTATTTTGATCGCGGCTTGTCATTAAGGAGTAAAGGTGGGTACCGGAGCCAGAACCACTGTTTTAGACCACATATGTGTACCGTCAGCGCACCCCCCCCGCCCCCCCAATCATTAATAAACCAAAATTTGAAAAAAACGTGCACTTAATACATTCCTCATGAATTCTCTTTATTTTTCGTTAAGACTTGAGTTGACACTTAAATAAAAGGTAATCTGTGACTAAATATAGATTTAGAGAATCAAATGCACTCAAAAAAACACACATCATGAGAACCTTCAGAGCATCAACATGAAGTTCATATTGTGGTATTGTCTGTTGTCTACTGTTGGGATTCCTGATCCCCCCCGAGTCGGTTGATGAGAAGAATCCGACACATCAATTGAAGTTACAAAGTTTACATTATTTAGAAGAGAAAAAGATACATGAGCAATTCCAGCAGATATCTGGAGACCCCTTGGCGCATCGCACAGCAAATCCGTCAGTCTGTCAGCTGTCAGACTGTGAACCCTTTTTTACCGCCTCACCTTAAGAACGGGTCAAAACTGGCTCCTCCAAGGCGGTGATCACACAAGCTGTATTTTTGTACTTCTCTATTCTGCTTTATTATCCAATTTTAGGTCCTAAGACCCACCACAGCAAGTGTTTACTGTATATGCATATCAGCACAGCGTCATTTCTGACGTTGGCCCAGGCTAGAAAAAAAGTAAAAATCATACACAGGCTCTACATCTCACACTACACATCAGCTTTAATACTGATCACAGATGCCGTCACATTGACGCCGTTTGGTCAAGCTGGACTGATGAATCAGTCATCAATATTCCTTGTAGATATCAGCTTATTTCTGATATATCGGTGAGTACATGTTGTCTCATGAGTGAGAAGAAGTGAAGAAACAAACTCAGTCTGAACTCATTCATGAACCGGAAGAGCAGAAGTTGATTTTAAAGTCTTAGTTTGTATTGCAGTCACAAAAATAACAACTTATCCATCTGAATCCAGTGAGTTCAGGTCATGTGTTCATATCAGCTGAAACATTTAATATTTAGACTTTATTGATTTCAGAATATGCCTCAAACATCCAGCATCTCTGCAGTATTTGATGCATTAACAGGAAATAGATTTATTCTCGGAGAGACCTCACATCTCCCACATGCTGCAGTTAAATGTGAAGAATGCTCGATGTTGACAAACCGACCGCAGAAATGTTGATTTAACAACTTCTCGCCTGAAAATTCCTAAAGTTACATTTATATACTTCGACTTGGTTATATTGATTTTCCTCCGTCATTGTTGCCTGTTGCTGAGGTGAAATGCATTCTGGGACCTTTGGCTCTCACAAGAACAGACAAGCCTGCTCCGCTGCATGCTGGGTAAAATGGGCGGGGCGAGTCTCATCCAGGTATTATGACCGTTCTCGGCCAGATGCTGACATTAGAATTGGAGCAGTACTCGGGCTGCGACTGATGACGTTTCACGAGTCCACGAGAACAAAAGTCCACACAAGAACACACATTGAGAAAGGGCCTCAGAGACCCACTGTGTCTTCCTCATTTCTCCCCCTTCCTCTCCTTCACTACCCTCCCTCCCACCTGTCCCCACTCTTTCCCTTCATTCTGTCTTTGTCTCTGCTGTGTTTCTGTATTTGTCTCGCGGTCTCTTTACTCTCTCACACTGTCCTCCTCCCTTTCTAATCAGTCTCACCTCATCTGTTTGTCTCCCTCTTCTTCAATCAATGAAACTTGAGACCTTAATTTCTATTTCCTTATTTTAGTAAACTTAAATACTTTACATCAAAGATGAATGATGATAAAAATAAAGAACCACTAACCTGTCCCTCTGTTGTGTCTCCAGAGCGTCCCTCAGTGTCTCCTCCAGAAGACTCCCTCCTCTCTAGTCAGCTGCCACGCTACACGTTTCTACCCCCACTAAGGGGGTGGCACTAAAAGATCTTCTGTGGATGCAGGTCTCATTTGCTGAAGCACGTAGTGTCTCACCGAAGATGTCGCTATGTGATACTGAACAACCGCAATGTGGAACTCGACCTCCGCCTCCCTGTTAAGATAGACGCTCGAGGTGCGGGGACCTGACGTCGCCTGGCCGAGCTGCGGCGGAGAGGCCTCCTGCCTGAGTGGCTGCTGCCTCCTAGTGGCCGGTTCTGGTCCTGGGCTGGTCCGCTACAGGGTCTGACCTACACAGGGTGAGGATGGGGGCAAAGAAAAGGCAAAACACAGGCAGCGTGGCAAAAGCCAACACAGTTGGGGTTGGATGGCCGGGACAGTCTGATGGCAGTGAGTGAGGGCTGTGTGACAGACAGCCAATGGAAGAACTCTATACCGCAAGTAAAAAATAAGTCTAAAAATCTATAAATTGATGAGTTTTGCCCAGAACTGGTTTGTGTATATATAACTCAACCAGACTGGTACACAGTTACAGCACCAACGAGGCCGACTCGAGGGGGTGGGAAAGGGAAGTCCTGCTGAGCCACAACCCCAACCTCAGAGCAGTGGGCTTCCTCTTCTCCAGGTCTTTAAATCCAGTCTCCCTGGAGGTCAAACGCATCATTGAGGGGCGGTTGTTTTTAGTCAAGGAGAGGTTTGACCTTTTTACCCTTGTTTTATCAATGTGAATGCTCCAACAATTGTTGCAGAGAGGATGCTGTTTTACTAAAAGTTAACAATGTTCTAGATGGCTGTGCCATGGAGGGATTTTTATTGTGGGGGGGGGGGGGGGAGTTTAACTGTACAGAAGACGTGTCTACAGACTCCATCCACACAGAGCCACATCCAGCTTCCCAGCATGCTCTGAGGCGGCTGGTCCAGTCTGGTGGATGCGTGGAGAAGGATGCATGCAGACTGCTGGCGTTGCAGCATTGTACTGGCTGGTTTCACAGATCACTCCCTGCTTGTGTCATTATTTTATGAGGAACATTTTGCCAAAAAGCGCGTACTGGCATTTTGATTCAGTTTTAACCTTATGTTGGGCTCCCACCATAGCGTAAAACCAAGGCTGACTTTCGAATGCAGTGTTCTGCTGCAGGACATAAAACTCAGAAAGCAATCACCTTACAGCCCTGTGGCCGAGCCACAGACCCCACAGGGGTTCCTCTGATGTGGACTGTGAGTTCCCTCTCCCAAACTTTCTTTCCGAACTGGCCTTTGCCAGCGCAAGGTTAAAGACAGCCTCTGATGAATCATTTCCTTTCCGAACTGACTCTGGTCAGTGTGAACATGAGACAACAGGTCCTCCTTTCCGGACTGGCCTCAGGATTAAGGATTCAGGCCTCTCCAATCCAAACCATTTTCTAGCTGCTCCAGAGAAGTCCGGCTGCCTCAGGCTTCACTTCCAGCCCAAGCAGCTCCCCAAGAAGGAAATTACAATCACTTCATTCTTCAACTCCACTACAGTTCAGAAGTACATTTAATATTACTTTATTATTCATATTTAATGACCATTGAGTATGAATATCCTAGTCATAGATTCTTTAATAATCAAGATGTTTGCATCCAAAAGATATGAAGAGCTTGAAAAAAATAATATTGTAAAGACGTTTACTGGGTAATAATTAATTGTTTTTGTGATATTGTGGTAAGAATAAAGGCTCTGAGTCAAATATGTCTTTCTCCGTTTATTTCCTTGCAAGGGAAGAAAAGTCACAGCAGCCACGTGCTCAGTAGATTGCCAAGAACCTTCCCCCTCACATCAGGGCCAGGCCGTTCTTATACCTCAGTTCAGTTACAGGTGGCAGCAACAGAAAACTTGCTTACATCCAACACATGTGAACCAACTTGTTGAGTCTCTACAGCCAGGACACTGGGGACATCTTATCAGTGTGAGACACTTCAGCTCTTTTCCCAAGACCTCGCCATCCCAGCACTTGCAATTAATACACTGGTTTGACAATGAAGCCTTTAAAAGAATTACGTATATTTATACACATATTATAAGTGCAAGTTTATTATTGAATCAACTGAACAAAAAATTGTTTATGATGCACATTTCTGCAACATGACTCCCATTTTCCCTGTTGCTTTACTCAATTCGACGCAAGTTTGATATATATGTATGTGTGTGTGTGTGTGTGTGTGTGTGTGTGTGTGTGTGTGTGTGTGACCTTGCAACATGGAGTATTTTAATGTCCTCTACGACTAACTGTAGCTGATGCAACATTACATTTAGCATGAGGCTGCTTGTCAACGTGGCCAAATGAATCCCACCATCCTTCTGGTTTGTAGATTCAGCCTTCAAAATAAATGTACCAAAGAATTGCAAGCTATAAGGGAGACAATTAAATGTGTACCAACTACGTAAATACGTTTTGAAATAATTCAAGAATTGAAAATGTACTCTGGTTTGATTCTATTTTATTTTCTGGACCATGTACAACATAATTTGTCAGTGTTGTTGCTTTTCACTGAACACGCCAACTTGACTGGACGCTTTTATTTTGAAGACACCGGTTGTTTTGTGCAGTGCCGTCAGTAGCTGAGTCCCAGAAACACGCTGCTGTGTCAATCGTCAGGTTGTGCCATTGAAATTAAAGAAATAAGGTTAGTTATCTAACGTCAATGTGTGTGTGCGCGCACGCGCTCTGTATTTTCAATGCGTGTGTGCTGTACGTCTATCTCGTGCTTTAATGTGGGACGAAAATAGTGACTTTTATTCAAACTCAGTTTTTAAATAAGTCGTAGTCTACTCGAAGAGAAGTGTTGACTTATTACTGAACAATTGTGACTGAGCTTGTCCTTGTCCAACGTGTGTGTATCATAAACTTCAGAACAGATCCTCAAAAACTGTTCGGGGGGTCTCCAGATGTATCCGCGACAGATCCGATGCCGGCCGGCGTTTATAAAACGGCACGTGCTCATTTCCTGTAGGAGCTAGTGCAACTAGCAGCAACTAGCAACTCGCTGAGCCACTTCCTGTTGCAGGTTAAATAGGTAGTTTTACAAAAATAAATATCAATTGTGTATGCCATAACACACAACAATTTCAAATACTTAACAATCGAACAATGACTAGACACTATTAGATTTTGTTGAAGATTTATTAAAAAAAAATGATATAAATATAACACTTTATTTGATAACTAGAAAGTAACTTACAATTCAAGCAAAATAAAAAAAATTCTGTATGAATTTACACAAGAATATTCACTAAATTTAGGCAACATAAGCTGGCAGTGATATATGCATTCCTTTGGGGCGCTGCCTGAAAGGTCATTATATATATATATATATATATATATATAAAATGACCTTGCAACATGGAGTATTTTAATGTCCTCTACGACTAACTGTAGCTGATGCAACATTACATTTAGCACGAGGCTGCTTGTCAACGTGGCCAAATGAATCCCACCATCCTTCGGGTTTGTAGATTCAGAGCCTTCAAAATAAATGTACCAAAGAATTGCAAGCTATAAGGGAGACAATTAAATGTGTACCAACTACGTAAATACGTTTTGAAACAATTCAAGAATTGAAAATGTACTCTGGTTTGATTCTATTTTATTTTCTGGACCATGTACAACATAATTTGTCAGTGTTGTTGCTTTTCACTGAACACGCCAACTTGACTGGACGCTTTTATTTTGAAGACACCGGTTGCTGGCAGTGATATATGCATTCCTTTGGGGCGCTGCCTGAAAGTAGTTATTGTAATCAGGAATCAGGAAACGTTTATTGCCATAATATGTTGTACATACATGGAAATTGTCTTGGAGGAAGGTGCATGAAGACAGTACAATAAAGACGACATAGTGCAAATAAGATAAAAATAAAACAAAAGTATAATAAAATATAAAATATAAGCTATGGGTTAGTACGCTAAAAACTAAAGCTATGGGTTAGTAAGTTAGAGGGGATAAGATAAAATTAGGAATAAAAATAAGGATAAAGTGCACCAGCTAAACAAAGTGACGGGTGACAAGTGAAAGTGACACAGTGATGAATGAGCATGGGAGTCAGAGTCAGTCAGGGGGGGCCCGGGCTCTGTTGATGAGCCCGACTGCCGAAGGGAAGAAACTGTTTGTGTGGCGGGAGGTCTTAGTCCTGATGGACCTCAGCCTCCTGCCGGATGGAAGGGGCACAAACAGTTCATGTCCAGGGTGGGAGGGGTCGGCTACAATCTTTCTGGCCCGCTTCAGAGTCCTGGCAGCGAACAAGTCCTGAAGAGACGGAAGATTGCAGCCAATCACCCTCTCCACAGAGTGGATGACACGCTGCAGCCTGCCCTTGTCCTTGGCTGTGGCTGCAGCGTACCACGCGGGGATGGAGGAGCAGAGGATGGACTCGATGATGGCCGTGTAGAAGTGCACCATCATCGTCTTTGGCAGGTTGAATTTCTTCAGCTGCCTCAGGAAGAACATCCTCTGCTGAGCCTTTTTGGTGATGGAGCTGATGTTCAGCTCCCACTTGAGGTCCTGGGTGATGATGGAGTTGTTGGTGTACAGGGAGAAGAGCAGAGGGGAAAGAACGCAGCCTTGGGGGGAACCGGTGCTGATGGACCGAGAGGCAGAGACGTGTTTCCGGACCGGCTGCTTTCCGGGGGTTTTGTCTAGGACAAACTGGTCTTGGCCCATATTAGCTTGGCTAAACTTCAACAGGAAACCATTGTATCACTTATCAGTGTTTTATGACTTAACCAATTACAACCAACAACACTCGTACTCTTAAGGACTGTATAGTATTTTCACATACCGTAAATCCTCAAATAAAGACCGGGATTCAATTAGAGGCCGGGCTTCAGATAGTAGCCGGGGTCATGGTCGATACGGACAAATAAAGGCCGGGTCCCAAATACAGGCCGGGGGTAAAAACAAAACAAAAAACAAAGTAAAAGTAAAGAATATACTGCTGGAGGTAACATGAGAGCCCCTGCCCGCCACCTGCTCGTGATCTGGGGGGTCGCTCCCTGGGAGAAGCTGGACAAGGACATGATCCGAAAGTCCGTCAAAGTTTGTGGACTGACACTGAAAGATGACGGGAGTGAAGATGATCTCATCCATTGCTTCAAAGCGGAACAGCCATGCGCCGCTGGTAGGGATGCGCTGGCGAAGCTCCGGCAGCGGGGGGAGGAGAACCGCACGCCAGTAGCCCAGGATGAGGAGAAGGACGAGGAGGACACTGCAAATAAAGCGCTATACGCGATAAACTTTTTTTTTGGCAGAGTGAAATTTTTGACTTGCTTGATTGGAAAATATCTGCAATTAATGATGTATCTTAAGACTGACACTATGGTTTATTACTGATTCATTTCTAAATGGTTAGTCTCCAGAAAGTTGATTTGCTATAGGTCTACCGGTTTCATTCTACCGGTAGCCTATCGGTAAATGGCTGCAGTAAGTGCTGAACGCATATGTAATTAATGATATTAGCCTACTGTAATTATAACCATTATTTGATTTAAATAATACAATTTCTATAATAGAAGTAAGTAAGAAATAAAGGCCTGCTCCTAATACAAGCCTGCCCCAAATACAGGCCGGTGCGCTGTGCAGCCTATGTAAATAAAAGCCCCGGCCACTATTTGAGGATTTACGGTATTGTCAAAATATGAAAAAAAAGAACGGCAACAGTCGAGGCACCATTGCCGCAAAGTCGTGGCAGCAGCCACTCGCCGCAGCAACTCAACCTGCAGATAACAGTTGTTCTTATACTGTCATATATTGTTGAAATACCAAAAGTAATGGAATCTGCCGTGGCACTTCTCCCAAACAATCGCAGCACCCTCCGGAACACTGTTCCCATAACAGCCATGGCACCGCTCCCTTAAACTCCAGGTACCTCTACGAGCCAAGACACCGCTCCCTAAGGCTGTGGCAACGCTCCTTTAAGTCAAGGCACGGGTCCAGGCAGTGTTGTGCAATGAACGCGTTCATTGAACGATAGTTCATGAAGAGGACGTCTGCTCATGTTGTACTTGCTTGATGTTTGTGTTGGATAGCTTGATAACACTAAAGTTATCAAGCTATCCAACACAACAGGGGCCTCATGTACAAAGACTTGCGTGTATTTCTTACTGAAACATGGCGTACGATCAAAAATTTGCAGCAAACAAACAATTTGCTTCAAACAATATTTAAAATTCATTCTTACCAGTTGCATCTGCGGTTGAACCTGAGCTGCTGTGGAGAAGAGCACAGATGGCGGCTAAGCCACCACCACATATTTTATATCCATGCTCGAGTGGAGCGCTGATGAACCCGGTTTCTCCGAAAACGCGGGCCTCACCCCTGCCTGATCGCGCTATCTGCCCCCTTCAGGCTTGGAGTTCAGGCTCCTTGTTTAAAATATGTCCGTCATACGGCAGTCTCTCTTCAAGTTGTTGGGCAGCTTGCTGTCTATGGATCTGATCACTTGAGGATTCTTTATGGCTCCAGTGTTTCCGAGCTCAGGGCGCTCAGGGCTTTCTCAATTGTTTAAATCATGTCCATGACCTTTCTTGGCTGATTTGCTCTTAATACAGGACATTTCTCCAAATCTTCTATCTCCAGGGCAATTGTAGACTTGTTTCCATATATCTATGCCCTCTTTGGCTAATGCAGCGACTTCTTTGCCTGACCTTTTTGACCACTCTTCCAAAGGGTCCTTCAGAAATCCAGGTCCATTCTGCCACACAGAATCCTCTTTAAGGTCTTCCGGTCTTGCACCTCTTGTTACAAGGTCAGCGATGTTCAGGCCTCCTGGGATCCACGACCAGTCTTCGACAGAGTCTGATTTCTGGATTTCTCCAACTCTGTTTGCAAAGAAGGTTTGATAACCATAGCTTTGTCTTTGAATTGCAGCAGATGGAGCAATCGTTCGATTTCCAATCGGCTGTGTTTTTCAATGTATTTCCTGAGTCATGCTGCAAAGACTGCACCACAGGTTTCAGCTTTCTTTGCTTCTCCCTTTTGGTCCAGGGATGTGAGCTTTGCTTTGGATTCAGTGAGTCTGACTTGGATGCCTTGCCGAGTTATGGACCACCGCTCCATAGCTCTTGTCACTTCTATCGGAGAATATTACTCCCCAAGGTTTTCCAATGCAATCACCTGGTGTGAGGCTTCTGTGGAAGGTGATTTGGCTAAGGCATGTGTATTCCTCAAACCGCAGGATGGCGTCTTCTACAGAGGATTGTCCCAGGTTTCTCTGTTTAAAGCTTTGCCTCCAGCTTCCTGAAATGCCTTTCTGACAAGAATTGCACCCTTCTGTTTGGCAGGTGTGGCAAGGCCTATTTGGTCATACAGACTAGCTACTTGGCTTAGCAGTTGTCTTGTCAGTGGGTTTGGAGTTTTTCCTCTTACCTCTTTGTTGTCTCCTTCGCCATCTGGTTTGGAAGAATGAATATTCTGTTTACTCCTGCTCCTTCTCCTGGCACACCCCCCTGCCTCCCACTTTAGGCCTGACCGGATCCAGGGCTTGACAAAGAACCCACCTGCTTTCAGGATTTCTTCAACTCTTTTGGTGTTGTGAGCGGGTGTCTTTTCACCATATCATGGACTTGAGCTGTGTATGCCATTCTCCATTCTGGGTCTTTTTTAAGTTTTTCTGTTCGCAGGAAGGTGGCTTCCACTCCACCCCTGTTAGGGAGGGAACTTGGATCTTGAATCAAGGGGTACTTTGTGTCCCAGGGAGGTCCGTCGCAGTGTTTTGATGTAGGTTAGGTCTTTCCTTATGATCTCCAGCTCTTTTTCTTCATTCAGCGTCATTTCCTTGCTTCCTGCTTGGCAGTTGCCGCACCGGCATCCTCCACACTTTGCCTCGCAGGCTGATCCTATGCTGTCCCATTTCCACCAGTCCAAGAACTTGTCAGCAACTGTGGTTTTGGTTTCAGCCTTGAACTCCAGTTCTTCAGTGATTTCTCAATTCTTCACTGCTGAGGTTCTCATGGATCATGCAAAGTGTGTTTGAGATTTATGCGCAACCATGTCTTTAAAGAGGTCTGGATGTGCATCTCCAACTGCCTTTCCTAATGGGCTTTCCCTAAGGGCAAGGTCTCCAATCACTTTCACTCTTTGTGGAGCAAGAGAGGAGAGCCTGGCTGGGGTTGGTCCCGCCGAGCGCGACACAACGAAGGGGGAAATATCACCGCGTGTGTCTGTGCACGGCCTAGAAGTGGCATTTGGACGATTCGTGGTCTTTTATGGCTTCCAGTTTTAGGTCTTAACATTAAAACTATTAGTTTTGCCATCTTCTGAAGCGTGTTGACGACATACAGAGCAGTACATTATCAGATTTGTCAACTAACCAATCGCGGGACTCCCCATTGTCTGCTTTACCCCTTCGTTCTTTTAAAAAAAAGTTTTTCGACTTTCGCGTCTTTGTCCACTGCCTCCTGCTGAGATGTTTTATCAGCGCACTTCTTAAACCCTGCAAAGTAACGCCACTTTTTTTTTAAGCGCCGCCTCTAAAGTGTCTAACAGTATGCTATTTTTACTTATCCACCACGGTGGCCGGTAGGTGAAGCGAGTTTACCCGCCACAACACAAAATCACGTACATTTGGCTGGTGGCGGGTGCTAATTTCCATCCCTGGGCTGGACCAAAAGGTTACTGACATGGGACCGTCTGGCCTACGGGAGACTTCCTGCTTGCGTCATCAGCATTACCTCTGCTGCTCCCATTGCCGAGAAACCTGCTGAGCTTAACAATAGACGCTGTAAAACCCGAACAACTTACAACTTACAGATAAAGAAGTACAGATAAAGAAGATAAACTTCTTCAGGAATTTAGGAAGATACGCTTCCTCCTTTTACATGATATATTTCAGGCTGAGATTTCTGATAAAAAAATTCAAATTAAATAAGTTAATGTATAATATAATAATTGATTCTGTATACCCTTTTAAATATTCACAAATAAAGCACAGTAAATATAGTTGTGTGTTTATTTTGCTCACTCACGTTGTAATAAGGTGGCATATAACGCTGTAGTATAAAATTATTCTGGAACTTTGTTTGTCTATTCTTTAGTAAAACAAACACAATTAAACACATATCACAGAACCATGCTCTTGCCAACATATTTATCAAATCCTGCTCCATACTTAATGGCAGTTTGAAGGAGTGTTTAAAATATTCAATCTTTAATGTGGGCTACTTGGAATGTGATGGTGTCTGTGCAAGCACTGACACATGTGTAACATAGTGTGTTTTAGGCATGATGTTCAGACACAAATGATACCATTTTACAGTAAGTTTGAATGCTTGCAGATCTTCCAAAAGCAGATGTCTGTGAGCTTGACCGGTCCGCTGGATTACTGAGGCTACAGTCAAAGCCTCATTGGCATTGTCCCCATCAGTTTGTGCATCTTAAAAAGAAATTCAAACTAGACCAAAATTATTCTCTCCAGTCATTTTATAGGCAACGTCGTGCATCATACTGGAAAGGGACTTTAAATGGTAAAGGGACCTTACACTAGACTATGATATATCACAGCATTAAAAAGTACAACACAAAAATATATTTGTCAACAATAACCAAAATGGGATAAAGCACGGAATATATACAAGACAACAGAAAAATGGTCCAAAAATGGCGAGTAAATAAAAATGTGTCTTTAGTCTTGCTAACTTCTTCACTGCTTTTATTAGTGAGCTAACGCTAGCTTGATCAGCTGGATGACGAGTTAACAGCAGCAGCAGCAGAAGAGCTGCTGGAGGCTCCTTACGTTCCTCATGTCAAAACGGGACGACGTGGTGCTCCCGACACGCCTTTGTCTGCGTCATGTGACTCACAACAACTGTTTCCTCTACGTCGGCTCGGCTCTTTTCTTTTTTGCTTTGCTCCGCGCACATCTCCGCAACTCTGAGTGACGTAATGATCTCAAATCAACAAATCAATAATGAAATTTGTTTCCAACACATCTAATAATGGATTTTTATCGATTCGTAGTTGCAGCCCTACATGACTAGTGTTTGATTTTTAGTAGTAGTAGTGTTAAACTGCGCCCTAATCAACCTTTGTTCTTTCTGTCCCTTCACACAGCTGAGAGATGTGTGGCATCTGGGCTTTGTTTGGCAGTGATGGGTGTCTGTCGGTGCAGAGCTCCTGTGCCATGAAGATCGCTCACAGGGGCCCCGACGCCTTCCGCTTTGAGAACGTCAATGGCTTCACCAACTGCTGTTTCGGCTTCCACCGGCTGGCCATCGTGGACCAGCTGTATGGTATGCAGCCCCTACGCATCAAGAAGTTCCCTTTCTTGTGGCTCTGCTACAACGGAGAGATTTATAACCACCACACGGTAAGTGTGTGACTCCGCCGTGCGCAACATGTAAAGACAAAAATAACTACAGAGGAAGAAGGTTGTCTGTTCTACAGCAACTGCTGTTATAATCTGGGGCTATGTAGAAAATATGTTTACTTTATTAGTTTGTTACTAAGTTACTAACACCCAACATCATTGGTCTACTTCTGAGGGGGAGCAAGTCTGTACAACTTAATCATAGCATTGAGTAAATCCTTGCATGCAAACTAGTAATAATACTACTACTATTAAAACATCTACAGTGTTGTTGAAAAGGTATAAAATATCAGTGAGTATATGAGTTGCTCTAATAACCCGCCGGTGGTTTTTCCTTTCAGCTCAGAAAGAAGTTTGACTTTGATTACCAGACTGAAATGGATGGTGAGATTTTGCTCCACCTGTACGACCGCTTCGGCATCCAGAAGATGGCCTCCCTCCTGGATGGCGTCTTTGCTTTCATTTTGCTGGACACTGCCAACAGAAAAGTCTTTCTGGGGCGGGACACGTACGGCGTCCGGCCTTTGTTCAAATTCTTCACGGAGGACGGGTTTCTTGCAGTGTGCTCCGAAGCCAAAGGTAACAGTCGTTGATTGCGCCCTTTTCATGGCTTTTCTGTCTTTAGCATTGCTCAACTTGTTGTTATTCCAATCACAGGCCTTACGGGCATCACCCATGCAACAAAGTCCCCCGCCAAAATCGTGCCCTTCCTCCCCGGGCACTTTGAGGCCTTCGATCTGAAGCAGAACGGAAAGGTTCAGTCGATCCAGATGGAGCCGTTTCACTGCTGCACCAAAGAGCCCGCCCATGCCGCCTACAACGCCGTGAAGATGCTGCCTGCAAGTGTGTATGAGCTACTGTCCGTCTGTCTGTCCCTTTTGGAAAACCATTTGGATGACCTTTACAGCATTGATGTCTCGACAGGTGGAGAGGACGAGGCAGTGAGGAGCAACATCAGAGCCCTGTTTGAGAACGCCGTGAGGAAACGTCTCATGGCTCAAAGGAGAATCGGCTGTCTTCTGTCAGGTCATTTCAGATATAAAAAAAGATTTAACCACATTGTTTCCTCACATCCCAGTTCTTCCTGTACTAAAAGCTACCTCAGTGGGCCATGGTGATGCGATGTTTTTTATCCATTTGTCACGGTTACTGGTACCGGAGAACCCAAACGCACAACTCTGACACGATGGACAAGACAGGGGGGTTTTAATCAAAGTTCAGGCAGGGTCCAAGATCCGTCGGGAGGTAAATTGGGGTCGAGGAACAGACAAGGTCAGGATCGATGTAGACAGGATAACTAGGGACACGCTGGAAAACTTGGTTAAACCCACAAGACAATCTGGCAGTGAGCAACAGAATGTGACGGGCTTAAATAGTGAGTGACTGACGAGGGGAGGCACCACAGGTGAGGGTGAGGAGAACCAAGTTCAGGAAATCATGTGACGAGGTGGGAGGATCTGAAATGACAGCAGAGTTAGTGAACATGCAGTGGAGATGAAAAATAGACTATGATGTGGACGTATGTGTGACACTATTAGGGACTGGAAAGGTCATTGTTGACCACACGGTCATGGCAAATAGTGACCATAAGTCGGCATGCACCAGTGGGCCAATACCGGTGTTCACAAAAACCTTTTGGCTCATACTGATGTTCCCTTTGGCCAGAGACTTTATAATTGATAGTTGATAGCATATAATAGTGAACGCTTAAAGCAGCAAATTGTGAGAAGTTTTTCTAACCCTGTTCATAGTGAAGTCCCTCTCAGTTTACACTGCTGTCCGGGCAATGGCCGGCTTATTGTTGTGTATAGAACTACTCCGGTGTAGTAGAAGCTGATGGAAAGCTTCTCTTTACAGCCGAAACATACAGATAACTTTGAACATTATTGGTAAGATAATAGAAGACACTGAGGAGTTCTGCAGCCTGTGATATTGTCAGTATTTGTTAGGGAGCCAGTAGCGTAGCCCGGATTTAGACATCTCTTGATAAGCGTTGCGTTGACGCTCCTCCCCCGTGTCGCCTTCAGGTGGGCTGGACTCCAGCTTGGTTGCTGCTACGCTGGTGAAGCTGGCCAAGGAGGAGAATCTTCCGTATTCCATCCAGACATTTGCCATCGGGTCAGAGGACAGTCCAGACGTCTTGGCTGCTCGTAAGGTTGGTTGTCCCATCACGGTTCTGCTCATTTCAGCTGTTGCCATGTGGAGGCCACAGATATCTTCTGAATTTACCATGAAGCACCTTTTCACAATTTCTAAATGTGTTATAACCAGCAGTTAAAACTTTATAATGGCTATCCGAAAATGTATGATAGAAGGTTTACAAACGTATTATTAACAAAGATTAATATTATCAATTATACTATTTCTTCACAAATGTGATAAAGAATGTAAAATATTGTTATACAACTGTTAAAACAACTACTAGCATTACTTTGGTCAGTTATTCTATTGGAATTATAATTTACTTTACAGTAAAACAACTAAATTTCCATTTTTCATCATTTACCGTTTAATAAAAATTGAAGTGAGACCTATTTCTTCCGACCAGGGTAGAAAATTTACATATTATTTCAGGGGCAATTTCTGCCCCCACTGACTGAAAATCAGGGGCATTTTATAAAAAATTGGGGGGCCTGATTATAATTTTGATCCGTTGTGTCGTGTGATTATTTAGTCACTCACTGGGTTGCGGAGCAAAAATAAAAAGCCGAGCCGACGTAGAGGAAACGGCAGTCAGCAGCGCAGGCAGTTTGAGTGAAGTCGTCCAAGGTGCGCGAGCATTTTGAATAAACTAAAAAGGTGCGTCAATTGAATAATATGCAAAGTCAACGTAACATGACACGGGAGCACCACGTTGTCCCGTTTTGACGTGAGGAACCTAAGGAGCCCTCAGCATCTGATTTGTTGTTGCTGTTTATTCGTCATCCAGCTGAACAAGCTAGCGTTAGCTCGCTAATAACAGCAGTAAAGCAGTTAGCAAGACTAAACAGAAGGGGCCCTGACGCCTCCAGACGTTTTTATTTTCTCACCTTTTTTGGACCATTCATTTTTCAATCTGTTGTCTTCTATATATTTTGGGCTTTGTCCCATTTCGGTTATTGTTGACAAATATTTTTGTACGTGCTGTACTTTTTAATGCTGTCATATACAGTAGTCTAGTATACTGTGGGTTCTACGGTAGTTGATGTTACGCCTGTTACACAGTGATCCATTGAACCACTGCGGGCGGCTAACTAAGAAGCCTCTAATGCATTTATTTACAAATGCCTTTTTAAATTCTCATAGCACTTGGTTATTTTTAGCTGTATTTAGATGTGGTTTATACATTTGATTAACTTGCACTACAATGATCTTAATTATTGAATAAGCTTCAAGTGAACTTGGGTGTGTTTCTGAGTGTGTGTGTCTGTGAGCGTAGTTAGTTATGAAGTTAAAACAAATCCTTACATTTTTGGATTTGGATTTTTCTTTATTTAAAAAAATAAATAAAATTATCTTCAAGAAGTAACCTGTATATTCTGAAGTATTTTTGCAATGTGAATTTGCAGTTCTGTTTTAGATTAATGGGTTTGAAATTCAAGCTTTTATTGCCGTTTTTTTATCTGATTCATCGAAAAAATAATGTGTGTGTGTGTGTGTGTGTGTGTGTCCTGGTGCTAGCTAGGAGATTCAATTTTCAGAATTTCATTTTACTCTATGTGCCTAATAGGGGTGGGACAGGGATGTCGAGGGGTTAGTGGCAATGAAAGTTTATGGATATTTGCCGTTGGGCGAGGGCTTCAATTTCCTCTCTTTTTTGACCATAGATGTGTTTGCATCCCTCATTTTACCCAAATAGACTATTGGCTGTTAACCAAAAGATGGCAGTACTTTAGGAGGAGAAACCTCTCACTGTCTGCACTCCGTCCAACGTTAGCTAATTTTAGCGTGCTAGCAAGCCTTAGCTAATGTTAAATAGCTAATCAAAGCTAGCTAAATGTAGCACAGTTAAATCATTTCAAGGCGAGAATCAAAACATTCAATGGCACCTGGACCCGGTCATTACGGCTCCGATGTTTCTGACAAAGTTACCTAAATTGTAATTATTGTTAAAGAAGCCTTTTTTGCCCCTTGTGATAATTTGGCCCTTTGCCCTTATGTATTTCCGAAGCTGCTTCCAACCTCTCGCTGGTGATGTACATTTGTTCCTTGAACAAAGAACTAGGCCACCATGACTTCATTGTGGTCTGCTTTGGTCAGGTTGCAGACCACATCGGCAGCGAACACCACGAGGTGAACTTTACTGCTGAAGAAGGCATCCAAGCTGTGGATGAAGTCATCTATCACCTGGAGACCTATGACATCACCACCATACGCGCCTCTGTCGGTGAGGCTTTTACTCATACCGTGTTTCCCCTTTGGTTGCAGCTTTGGGAGGGAGGGGAGGTTCAGATGGACATACACAGACACATTTCATGAGGTGTTATGATAAACATGGCGTTTGTGATGTATTGGAGGAGCAGGCCTTGTCTTCAGGCCTTGTGTCCACATCTGTCAAAGGTCCACTCACATTTCTGCTGATCGATGTGACACGAATGGGTCTGCTGCATCAGCTGCATCCTCTTCCTCCCGATTGGCTCTTTTCACTCACAGCGGAATCCACTGAGATTAGTTCAGACCAAAGAGGTTAACGGAGGCACCACACAGGACATTTAGAGGCCACAACCCAATCATACAGCATGATTTTAGCCAAATAAATGACTGCCATGTAACATTTTGCTATAAAAACAAGATAAGATGAATTGTCTATTTAAGTGTGACCATATGTTTTGTTAATTGTCATTTGTTATTTTAACAGTTGTCATCACTTTGTTATTATTTATCTATAGAAACCCTGTTTGATAGTCTGAGCCCAAATGCATAAGTTCCACGTTTGAGGACTGACGATCTGGCAAAGACTGGAGTCGAGGGAGTACATCAAGCATGGTGCATGGTTACTGGATGTGTTACAGCTGTGCTGGTCAATTAGTGTTACACATCAAAGCTCTCCTCAGCGGCCTTTATATTTGTAGTCATCTTTCAAAGGTTCCTATCCATGCTATTAATAATAGAAAATCAAATGAAGACACCTTCACTATGCATTTGTGTGTGTGAGTTGACCTTCTGATTTGACCATATGACCATCATATGTCTTTGTATGTAAACCCTTGTTCCTGGTCCTTCCGCTCAAGGGATGTACTTGATCTCAAAGTACATCAAGAAGAATTCCGACAGCGTGGTGATCTTCTCTGGAGAGGGTTCTGATGAGCTGACTCAGGGATACCTCTACTTCCACAAGGCAAGTCGCCATCTTCTTCCTTGTGACAAGAAAAATGCTTTTACGTGGCGGTCTTCTGAAAATGACAAGATATGATCAAGATACCAAAGTGAAAATTAGCGATTGAGGACGTTATTTTATCTTGGCTCACAGTCAGAAGAAGAATCCGGAGGTCCGCGCCACAAGAACCATGAAACAAACATGGCATCACATTTCATAAGCCAGAAAAAGAAAACAGCATTTTGTTTTAGGTCCAGGAAGGAAGCAATTACCGCAAAGCAACAGTGTGATTGGCTTACAGAAACGGTGCCAACGTCTGGTTGGTTCATTTAGCACGCACGCCTCCAACAGCTGACAGTAACTGCAGCGTGAAATGTGAAACCTTGATTAATGAACAGGACTGAGATTGTCTTCCTGACTTAACCTTCGCTTGAGCTTCACTTAATGTTTAATAATGATCAATGTTCCCTGAAGAACCCAATATTGAATGTTCCTTACGGCTCCACTGACACACAGGTATCTGTAAGACAGAGAACAAGCATGTGGGCCGTCATGATGGGGGTGATGAGTTTGACCCGATGTCATACCAATCATCCATGCAGTTACCCTAAATACAGATATGGGGGGGAAGTGGAGGCGTGCATGTTTGAGAGGAGCCTCCCTCATGCATGTAGCGTAGATTCTGACGTGGTCTACTTCCTCCTCCAGGCTCCGACTCCCAAAGCCGCCGCTGAGGACAGTGTCCGACTGCTGAAGGAGCTCTACCTGTTCGATGGCCTCCGGGCCGACCGCACCACTGCAGCACACGGGTAACCCCCCCCCCCACTGAGATGATTGGTGCAACAGATTGTTGTTGTCTGCTTTAAACACATGAAATGTACAATATAGTTAACAGCAACATTTGATGACGTTTTTAATAGTGGCCTAAATATCTGCAGTAATGAAATCCAAGCAATGCTGGTTTTAACTGAATCAAAAATGAAGATATACCAGTGATATATGATATTATGACCAGTGAAAAGTCCTAAATCCGGATAGTTTGTTTTTATCAAAAGGTCTACGAGCCCTTCACTTCTTCAGTCCTGTTTTATTGAGATGTCTCTTCTCTGATGCTACCTTCAGTCTGGAGCTCCGAGTGCCATTCCTGGACCACAGATTCACGGCCTACTACCTCTCCCTGCCCGAGGAGATGAGGACCCCCAAGGTGGGTTTCTGCGAGTACCTCACCGTACTACTCAAGAAGTGACCATAACGCTCCCCTGTCTCAAGCAGAACGGGGTGGAGAAGCATCTCCTCAGAGACTCCTTCAAAAACCTCAACTTGATCCCGGATGAGATCCTGTGGAGGCGCAAAGAGGCCTTCAGCGATGGGATGATGTCTGTGAAGAAGTCGTGGTACGTGTGCCTGCAGGAGCACCTGGAGTCCATGGTACGTGGGACCGTAAGATCGGTGTTCACCTTGCCCGTTAGTTTGGGTTCATGCACAGTTAGCGCGACCAATAAACTTTTCCTTCCACTTAGTCTGTGGAAGGAAATGTTTTACTTTTAGTCACATTTTACACACTTGTTATGCATCATACTTTGCATGCAGTTAGTTTGTGAGTGAGGGTGCACCTCCCTGTCCGTCCACTGCTACTTACTCATTTTGCTGCACAGGGAAGGTTGATCCTGATGACTGCATATTGAGTTTAAATGAGGTCTATTATAATGAAAAACTGGTGAGTCGACTGAAGTCATCTGATTTCAAGTTATTACCTTTATTCAAAATGTACTTTTTCATTTTGGCCAAGGTGTCTTGTAAGATGACCTGTTTAGTCATCAAATTACAGTATATGAAGTTGAAGCAAGACCAATATAAAAACTAGGGCCGGGACCCGATTAAAAATATTAATCTAATTAATTAGACGCTTTGTAATTAATTAATCGAAATTAGGGCTGGGACTTTAGCGGGTTAATTACGATTGATTAATTACAATGTGAATTAGGATTAATTAATTACACAAAAAATAACACATTAAACATTTTTTACGCATTTTTACACTTATTTTTTGCACCGCGGAACGTTTCTCACTGGATGAGTTTCGGCGGACCGATTATACTGGAGCACCAACTAGCAATCATGACTTCAGACAACAACAAACCACAGTGAACATGAACGAAGAAGCTGACGAGACCGTGTCGGTCGGCCCCGTGAATGGGAAATTTTATTATAATAAACACACGGATGGAAGCGTCGATAAGAGCATGGTTGTGTGCAAGCTGTGCAACAAGGAATTAGCATCGAGCCTCAAGTATCACCTCAACGCAAAACAATTAGCAGCTAGCGTGGACGTTAGCCCGACTCCGAGTACAAGGACCCACACCCAACCCACACTGCACCAGATGACTGGTTTAAGGACCAGGGTAACTAAGTCCACGTCTGAAAAAATAACCAATGTTCTGAATGTACTTGAAAGTATTGGGTCTACTTAAAAAAACATAGTTTATAGAAGGTCTACTTACCTATAGGCTACCTGAATTTCTGAAAGTACTATATTTCTATATATGCTATTGCTACACTTGTCTGCTGGAATTGTTAAACAAAAATAAAAATCCATAAAAATGTGAAAAAAATTACTTCTCACTTCTCAAATATTTATGCAATTAAAATGTGATTAATTTTGATTAATTAATTACAAAGCCTCTAATTAATTCGATTAATATTTTAAATCGAGTCCCTGCCCTAATCGAAATTAATCGCATATATTATACATACAAATATTGATAAACAGTGAGAAGTCATTTTTTTCACATGGATTTTTATTTTTGTTCAACCAATTCCAGTGTAGCAATAGCATATTTAGAAATATAGTAGTACTTTCAGATATTCAGGTAGCCTATAGGTAAGTAGACCTTCTGTAAACTATGTTTTTTTAAGTAGACCCAATACTTTCAAGTACCTTCAGAACATTGGTTATTTTTTCAGACGTGGACTTAGTTACCCTGGTCCTTAAACCAGTCATCTGGTGCAGTGTGGGTTGGGTGTGGGTCCTTGTACTCGGAGTCGGGCTAACGTCCACGCTAGCTGCTAATTGTTTTGCGTTGAGGTGATACTTGAGGCTCGATGCTAATTCCTTGTTGCATAGCTTGCACACAACCATGCTCTTATCGACGCTTCCATCCGTGTGTTTTTCATAATAAAATTTCCCATTCACAGGGCCAACCGACACGGTCTCGTCAGCTTCTTCGTTCATGTTCACTGTGGTTTGTTGTTGTCTGAAGTCATGAACGTCGGTCCGCCGAAACTCATCCAGTGAGAAACGTTCCGCGGTGCAAAAAATAAGTGTAAAAATGCTTAAAAAATGTTTAATGTGTTATTTTTTGTGTAATTAATTCATCTTAATTCACATTGTAATTAATTAATCTTAATTAACGCGCTAAAGTCCCGGCCCTAATAAAAACACTATTTAAGTGCGTGAGTATTTTGCACAGAGATTTGGGATGGAAATAGTTTTCAGGGCCTTGTATATTTTTAAGAGACCTCACATAATATTCCATTTAGCCCTCCGTTGTGTGTTGTCTCTCATCTCTCAGGTGAACGATGACCAGATGGCAAAGGCTCACAAGACCTTCCCTCACAACCCGCCACGCTCCAAAGAGGCCTACTACTACCGACAGGTGTTTGAGAAGCACTACCCGGGTCAAGCCAAGTGGCTCTCCCACTACTGGATGCCCCGCTGGACGGAAACCAGCGACCCGTCGGCCCGCACCTTGGCCTTCTACACGCCCGACAAGGACCAGTGATCCGTCTGTGTTTGTGTTCTATTGGCGTTCTGCATGTTTGGTGAACAGTCAAACCTAGGGTCGCTTTTTTAGCTGGTGTGTCCTGACAAAACGTGGTCTGGAAGAGGTGAGCGGCCACTTCCGACAAAGACCTGAAGAAACTAGGTCTACGGCAGGATGTGTGCACCTGTAGGAGCATTTGGTAGAAGGAAGTGGTGACATGGGGAAATATTTTTATTTATCATTAACAGTCAGAACACCAGGGGTCTTTGACCTTTACTAGAGCAAAAACTACAGGTACCTTTCAATTTTTTTTAATATAAAACCAACAACAATCTTGGAATAAGATTCACGAAAACCCATAAAATAACACTCAAACATGTATTTTGTTAGACTTGCGTCCAGTCGCTTACTTCAGATGTAGCATCGAACATTTAGTGTCATCATACCACCACACAAGCCGGCAGGTAACTAACTAATATAAACCAAACAAAAGTGAGTACCCAATAAGTTGTCCAATGCACGGTGCAGGCCTGTTGTGCAGGGGAGAGAGCGGGGAAGCCTCCTACCAAAAAATGGCTACTTCGCGCCAATGTGCCACCCAAAAAGGAAACACTCACTCTTCGTCCTCCTCACGGTGTTGGCGAGTCTGGATTGGAGCCGTCGTCGCAGCCATCCACAGCGGTGTTAGTCACCCCGGATCCGCGAGCCAAGGTTGGCTACTCTCATTATCTCGTGCAGTTTCGGGTCTCCCAAGCTAAAGCCCGGCTCAACTAGAAATTGCCCTATATTCTGTCACAAAAAAAACAAACCCAGCGCAACGCGTATCTCTTGATCGTTGGGATTCTCGTTAATCACTCTCCTCTCTCACTTCACGCTGTTTTGTTATTGTCCGTCATCCCTCTCCGTTCCCCTTCCTCTTTCTTTTTTTTCGTCCCTCTGTCTTCCGGCCCCGCTCCATCTCACCTCCCGCCCGCTCACCTCTCTGATTAGAGTATTATTCCTTCAACTAATACAATTTTTAAACATTAATTACACGTTATTAACAACAATAACAAACACAAAAATAAAATCCAACCATTTCAGGATACAACCCAGTTTCCCATAGGGCTACACCAGCAACACAAACGCCACGCAGAGATAAAGAAAGACAGATCACAGCCGGTTCTCCTTAAGTCTGAAGTGAACACTACTTCCTTGATTAATTTACGAGGACAGAAGCAATGTACAGAGAAACAGTACATCTAATCAGCTGTCACTCATGCTGCCTCTCTTTCATACACTAATCAAAGGATTTCATGCAATCTTTTATTTGTTATTTTGATGGTGGGCTTGTTAATTTTACAATCTGATTAGTTTTGGGAGAAGTGAATAAACTCAGGTTTCTGTGATTACTTTATGCCTGTGTACTGTGATGATAGCGCGCTCCGACTTGGTGGTAATATGGTAATAGTTCTGTTGATTTCAATCATGACTGAATTTATAGTTGTGTTATTAGTCCCTCAGTCCGGTACAATACTTTCATTAAGCGTCCACACTGGACGACTCCTGATTGTTCTGTGGCAGCTCATAGAAGGAGAATGTGTGAAAGAATGGTTCATTCACATATCTCAGCATCTATTGTCAGACGGTTATGTTCAGGCGCTACAGTTGTTAACGAGGTGAAATGGAATATAGAAATACTTTATACAAACAGGCCTATTGCTGCAGTGATATATTTATTTTCCACAAATATAGGGCCTGAAGTTCTGTGATTAATGTAATCATATAAATAGTGGAATTGAGTGGAATGTGTCTCCGTGTTCACGGTCCATCCCGTAGAGAAAGATCTTTTTAATTATCGAAAGTTTTCTACACAAGCTCAAAGCACTGACCTGACTTTGGTTTGCGTCTGCCTCTAGTCTGAAGAGTATGTTCTCCGTGGATGCTGTGGACTCATGGGGGGACACAAATGTGAACGGCTTTAGACCACCACTGGACTTGGGGTTCCATGCCCGTATAGAAACTTCAATGTGAGCTGCTGACTAGAATATTACAAAATGTGTGTGAAAGACTTCTTTCTTACAAGTAGGGGTATGTATTATGTGCACAATGGCTGCATGGGAGATGACATTAGTCATCTCTGCTGTCCCACTGGGTATCCGGTAGGGCTGCAACCAAGGCCCTTTCTCAATACCTGGACGGCGAGAACGGACTTGCGTTCCCGCGAGAATAGACTCGGGAGACAGACTCGGGAGTCCTGACTCGCAGGTTCGGGAGAACGGTCATTTCCGCAATTGGAACAACAGCTGACTTGATGACGTCACCACGTCAGCTGGTCTTGCTAATACGTTTTAATTTAGTTTTTGACTTAAATATTTTACTATTAACAAGCTTTTGTCTTATTTTTATTTAAAATTAAAAATGGTATATATAATATTGAGCACTATATATATATATATATATATATATATATATATATATATATATATATATATATATTCAGTCATTAAATAATTAGCTTTATCATTTTAGGAGGAGGAGGTTGGATACAGTAACAAAAAATAAACTATACTAAAATATTTGAATAAACTTGTTACTCAAACATCAAGAGGCTAATAATCAGTGTAGAGGTCCTCACATCTGAGCACACATCAAATATTTTACAGAGAACTATACAATAATTCATATGTGGAATTTTTTTATTCATTATTATAATTCAGAGTTTCTTTGAAGCTGAAATTCTGCTGCCGATTTAGAGTCTCGATGACGGTCTCCTCATGTCCTTTTATTAAAACATCGTTAGTTTTAATGCACAATGATGGACAATAAACAAGCTGCACTCTGCGTAACAGACGTAACCGGTGAACAACATCAGTCTCTGACACCACATTAAAACGTATGAAGACTCGTTATAGTCCAGTTAGAATTGGAGCAGTCCTCGGGCTGCGACCGATGACGTTTCACGAGTCCACGAGAACAAAAGTCCACACAAGAACACATTGCGAAAGGGCCAGAAGAAAGAGCAGCCGGCGGTGCCGGAAGTAATTGTGAGTCACATGAAGCAGGCAAAGCCGTCGAATCAAGTCCCAAGATGTGGGAGCATTTCACATTGCATATTTTGCCATTGACAAGCTTTTAGTTTATTCAAAGTCAACGTAACATGGCACGAGAGCACCACGTTGTGCCGTTTTGACGTGAGGAACCTAAGGAGCAGGGTTCGAAATGAGGGGGGTCTTCGGTGCCTTATTTAGATGCCACTTAAATGCCTCCCGCTTCTCCCTGATGCTCCGAAAACGGACGTTAGAGGGAAGTGAAACAGCGCCGCACGGGACGCTAGTAAACACTACACTGGACAGCAGGTAACGTTAGCCTACCGTTAGCTAGCAGCTGAAGTATATACATATTTTAAATATGTCAATGGAGCAACCACAGTTAAAATACTGACAGCTAAACGGTATGAAGTGTGTCTGTGTTTCACTGAACAGTCTGTAGCTGCCGTTGTCTGAAAAACAAACAGATGTTGCGTTCACGTGAAATTCGCCTCGCCAGCCTTGTGCTGCATTCGAAGGTGTTGTAAAATACGCCTTTCCCATTGTTTTTGTCGTTTAACAGTAATTTACTGGTGAAATAAGTTTTTGTTATAAGTTATTGTTATTACATTATTAATAATTCATTTAATGTTGAGCTCACTATCGTTTCCTTTTTTTTTACTAACAAAAAAAAGAAGCAGGGGTGCCCTGTAGGTCTTCTCTCCAACCCCAGTTAACACTAACTGATGAAGTTGTTAACAAATAAATAAAATATGTGCCTGGTCACTTAACATGTTGATTTTGAATAATGTGGTTACTATTGGATTATTGTCATATTAATGGCTTTCGGTCATGTTAGAATATCTTACTTTTTTTTTTAAACGTATCCCTAAAGATTTTAGTTCAGGTTATAGATTGACTACTTTAAAACAAAGTAAACCATCTAATGTAGGTACAGTCTTTAAAGACATCATTATTATTCAATCCAGCGGCTAGTTGTTTTACAAATTCCATTAACATAAGGGATGAGAAATGCCATTTGTATTTGATCAAACCCTTTGAAGGTGCATGGTGCTGCCATAATGAGTATACCTGGTGGATTTAGGTAACTTAGTTAACTTCCTTGCTCAAGGAAAGAATGACCTGTTATCCACTTTGTCATGTCAGGGATTTATATAAGGTGCTGTAACTTTGTTGGTCCAGAATTAGAGGGTTACCTGTTTGATTATAGCCAATCCACTTCTCCAGACACCACTACAATACTGGGACTAGCCCAAACCATGAAAAACATCCCAAGACCATTATCTCACCTTCAAAATATGTCAATATAATTTTGCCTGCAGTATGTAGTGTAGCAAGGTAGTCTTCAGTATTTTTTATAGTTACATTTTAGGGGACCCCCCAAGAGTCCTAAGTCATTTCGAACCCTGCTAAGGAGCCTCCAGCAGCCAGCGTTAGCTCGCTACAAACAGCTGTTAGCAACACTAAAGACACGTTTGTATTGATTTTCCGTTTTTGGACCATTCATTTTTCAATGAATTTTTTTGAATTTGCCTTCAATATGTTCAATTTAACAAATTGTGTGTCTGTGTGCGTGTGTGTTCTGTTTGTTTTCTCTGCTGGACACAGAAGTCGCCTTTGCTCAAGATGCCACTGCAGTTTAGCCTAAATAAGTCCCACTGCAACGTAAGTGTGTGCTGTTTTAAACGTCGTTGCATGTGCGTTCCGGGACCTGTGCTTGTCGTACCTTCGCTGTCACATGAACACCTTGTGATTTACAAATGAACCACTGGATCCATCATGACCTGCGCGAAAGAGGGCGGAAAACTATGAATTCCACCCTCCTGCTCTCCGCACATCCAAAGCCGCGATTTTCTCTCCCGGCTCTCTCTCTCTCTCTCTCTCTTTCTTTCCCTCACTCACTCACTCGCACACAAACACACACACACGACCCCCCCCCCATGTCACTCACATGCAGGCCGCATTCACTGGACAGGCACACAGTAGGAAACCAGAACATCATAACCTTGTCCCACACAGCAGCTAACAGCGGGGTCGCCACAATATAAAACTCGCGTGCCGCACCAACATTAAACTTTCATATCAAGGTGGGGGGCCACAAAATATCGTCCCGAGGGACGCAATTGGCCCGCGGGCCGCGAGTTTAAGACCCCTGCTGTAAAGGGAGACACATGGTGATCCATTAAACTAAGAAGCCTCTAATGCATTTATTTACAACTGCCATCAAATTAATCTCAGCACTTGGTTATGTATTAGCTGTATTTAGATGTGGTGTATACATTTAATTAACTTGCACTTCAATGATTGTAATTGTTTTGGAGTGTATGTGACTTCTGACAAAAAAATCCAATAAGATATTCTGATTTTTCTTAATGTTATGAATTATTATGTTCTTGGAGCAAGCTGTTTTGGAATGTGAATTTGCAGTTCTGTTTTTGAATAAAGGGTTGGAAATTAAAGCTTTTTAATACTGTTTTTTTATCCGATTACAGTACATTACCTGTCATTTAGATGACTGTTTTATCCAAAGCGACATACAGTAAGTGAATTTCAACCTTAGAGTCTGTCTAAGTGTCCCTGAGCAAGACACCTAACCAATACTTGCTTCCCAAGACAAAATGTAAACCATGGGTTAAATGCAATGTAAGTCGCTTTAGATAAATGCGCCTGCTGAATGACGTGTAATGTAGGAAAAGAAAGTGCCATTTCATCATAAGCCAATTTACAACTTGTTATAGATAAGTGCCATTATAAGTAAAATTTACGTGCTACGATTTGTTAGTGGTACAGTTTGTTAGTGTATTAGTCAAGGTATAGTCTGAAGAGGTGGGTCTTTAGTTTGAAGATGTAAAGTCTCTCTGTGGTCCTGATGTCATCAGAGAGCTCGTTCCACCATTTAGGAGCCAGGACACCAAAGAGTTGTGATCTTGTCGAGTGCTTTTCTATCAGAGAGGGAGGAACAAGCAGCTTGATGCAGAGCGGAGTGTGCGGGTTGGGATGTAGGGTTTCACCATGTCCTGGATGTAGACTGGACCCCATCCATCCACAGCATGGTACATGAGAACCAATATCTTGAACTGGATGCAGGCAGCTACTGGTAACCAGTGAAGAGAGAGGAGTGGAGTAGTGTGGGATTCATCGATTAATCAAAGAAATAATCAACCAATTAATCAATTACCAAAATACTCATTAGTTCCAGTGCGTTTGTTACATAACGTTGAAGTTAGGGTTGGCTGTTACAACATATGAAGGGCAAAAATGTGATCTTTTGCTTTTTATTGTCAACGAAAAATCCTTTTCAGGCTAGTTTACTTGTCCATGAAGAAGACGTTTGTTTCATCATGAAGGATTTTGAACACCTTTGTTCAAGTGCTGGGCTGTGAGAGCAGACTACAGAACATGGACTGTCATTTTGTCCACCTGACATCACAAAATATTGGCTGACTTGTGGTCTTCTTGAGGCTGGAATAACTTCCCCTGTTCTGTTGCATTCTTCGTGCAGTGCCCCTGTCGTCCAGCAGAGAGCGCTCTTACCTTTTTTTTCACAATGAATTCACAACTTGAAAGCTGAGTTGAGTTGAACCAGTAAAGAAAATAATTTTATTTTTGTTAAACAATGACAAACACACACACACACGTATCCTGTGTTTAGCTGGAGAACTTCTAAAAGCCACTTTAAAACCGAAATGTATTTAGAAGACAATCAGAAGCAGTAATTAAACAGAAATGAGGCACTATACACTTTGAGCATACTCAGAGAGCAAAGCCTTGCTTTGATGGTTCACAACAACAGTTAAGTCTTTTGTAGCATGGCAGATGTGGAAAACGCTCACAGAAAACATCGATGTGGGGGCCATTTCCCCCGCTCCTCGACCAAATGAAGACGGGCACAGCACCCCTACGTCACTACAATGTGCAAACAGAATAATTTTTACTCGACTAGCAGCTATCCAGTTTGAGGGGAAAACATGAACCAGCGTCGGGTATCCACTCCCTAGGATGAGGAATGGCTCGATGAGATGCAGGCCGCTGGGGGATGGGGGGATGGGGCGCTTAGCGGCGCCTGTCGTACGTTTGTAATGTGCTCCACTCGTACGAGCCTGCACAGGGAGGAAGCCCGTTAGTTATTACCCAAAAGTGAGACGTGGCACGAGACTTGAGCAGAGTTTACTACAACGTGACTCACCTGGCTCTTCTTGGCTCCGTTTCCCCATCAGTCCAACAAACGAGTTGACTTTATGCCCTTCAAAGTAAGAGGATCTGATTTGAAGCAGTCCTAAGTAAACCCTAACTCCTATGAACAGCATATTTATCATTTAGTATGAACAGCATATTAGAAAATACTGAGGCCAAGAGTCCAAATTGCTGCGGTTGGCCTCTGAGGAAGGTGCAAAGGTCTGAAAGCATTGGTTTATAGTTCTCTACATATTGCTCCAGATGTTAGTCTCCACTCTCTACAGTATCAAAGAAACAATAAGAATTGTATTTGGTCACTTTGTTCAACATTTCTGAACCTCTCTGGCTTGTAGGACACCGGGGGACCTTGTGACCAGAGGAGCCCTGAGGCTCTGGGTCCTGCTTTATAAGGATGGGAAAATATACGAGTCCATCATGAATCACAATGTTAAAGGTCACGATTTGCCACCATCATACATGGCGTTACTTAAAAAAATCTTGTTATTGTGGTAGTGAAGTAAAAAAACACAATCTGCTTCTAAAATACAGGAATGAAAAAGCCAGAATGAGCTGATACAACTTTTACTGTATCCTGTCCTGAGGAGACCTTAAGAGTCTGTTTTTCATGGACAATTGTTTCCTTTATGGTGCCATCATAATTTTCAACATGTAAGATGAAGTTATTCCAGTATTTCTGTTCCATGTTTTGTTTCTTTGAATCTTTAATTTGCAACATTGTCAGAGATAATATTGTGAATCTTTTATTATGGTTCATTTTCACAG